>NC_033635.1:4435675-4477224 GCF_001540865.1 Ananas comosus
GGCCAAAAACCCAATAACACCAATGATTTGGTGATATCAATAGTATAGTAACCTAGTTCTATATATATACCTGGAATACAATAGAGACAACTGAGTAATGGATTATGACTACCCAAATTATATATATATATATATATATATATATATATATATATATATATATATATATATATATATATATATATATATATATATATATATATATATATATATATATATATATATATATATATATATATATATATATATATATATATATATATATATATATATATATATATATATATATATATATATATATATATATATATATATATATATATATATATATATATATATATATATATATATATATATAGAGTAGGGCTAGAATACTTGTAAAAGTATCATGGGGGTGATACTTGTATGTTTTTAGCCCCTGGATGGAGAGATGTGAGGTTGAGATAATGGTGGTAGGTGGTGGTAGGTGGAATAGTGTTTGATCCAAGGGCCATTAATAATCAAAAAGTAGATCCAATGGCTTAAAACCTAATAGCATCATGATGGTGATACTTGTAAAAGTATCATAGCTCAACTCATATATATATATATATATATATATATATATATATATATATATATATATATTGTACTTGTACAAAACCTTTTTTTTATGGATATTGATTCTACTTTATACATGTTGAAGGATGAAGAATTCTTCAACAAGAACGACGGTTTCCCGAAGACGCGATTCCCGAACAGTTGGAAAGGCGAGAACGGGCTTTATGCCACCGGTTTCACGCAAAGAGGGCTCATGGGGGCATCCATTGATGCACGCAAAATAGCTGAGGACATTGCCACCCAGTGGAATTCGAAACCGAAGCATCTTCCTTGTGGATTACTGTAGATTAATATTATTAGGGATAAAAATAACTTGTCCTTAATTTCGTTTGAAAAGTTAATTAGATATAATTAAAGCTTTTAACTTCACACTCTAATAAAGGAGAAGTTAAAGCATTCTTGTCATCTTGTGTACCATTATAGTTCATCTTATTAATTAGTTTGTATCAACCCCCTTCTTTCACCTTTTTCGTTAACTAACAACAATGATTACATTCACAATGAACTTAAGCTAGAACAAATGATTTTATGTTACCTTTGCTAACAAGGAAAAAAAAGATTAAGTTTTCTAATTAATTAGTAAGAGACATGCATGAACTCTTCACGTACATTGATCACCAATATGCATTGGCACGTAAAGCTCCGCACGGCGTAACAAAAACGTACAGTAAAAGCTTTGCAAGCGAATAAATTAAACATTTGCAGAAATATTGTATTTCAGATAAGGATAGCTAGTCAGATAAGGGCAAATTCGAGAGATCGCGAAGGGTGTACGATCGCCTCAATGATCGATCGATATCACTTTCATGCATGCCTCTGAAAGAATTAACCCAGGTGTACTAGCCAAAGAGGCCTCTCTTTATCACAATGATTCACAAGGAGAACATGGTCCATGGAATCCAAACACTACAATAATGAATCGTTCTGGCAAAGTAGTACTTGTTCTTGCATAACAGCAGTGTCCGACTGTTCCGTCGCCGTCGAAAGAGGAGAGAGGTACTTCTCTATGTGCTTTGCTGTTTGCGGTGGATGTCGCAATTGCGAATTGCGGAGTCCACTATCACTGGTCCTGTCCTCTTCTCACGCTCAATCAAGATAATAAAGGAGAGAATCCAATATGTGAAGATCCTTCTTCGATCGGCTTAATTTGCATGCTTTTCACGGTAACCAGATTTTTTTCTTTTTTTCCTCTCTTATTCCATCTCAAGGTTTCTGTCGTTCCATGCTTTCCGTTTTCAGGATTGTGCGCAGCATATTTGTGCCCTCTGTGACACAAGATTAAACAGTTGACAAAGCTTTCGGACCAATTTCTGTCAACTCGCTTGTAGTCGTTAGGACCATTAATTCTGTCGGCTCGCTAGTAGTCGTTAGGCCCATTTGATTATTTAATAGGTTGTTTCAATAGAGTTCCTAATTTAATGGTTAGAATGTTAGGTATGATTCAAATAAGTGAAAATTTTATTTGAATATTCTTTTGATGTCTAGATTAAGAATAACTGCTTTGATTTCCAATAGAGAATTTCTATGCAATAATTTTCTAAAACCTATTTAGTTTACATTGTTCGTTTTTTTGTTTTACTCGATGCATACGTAGAAGGCATCAAAATTGCATGATTGCAATTCCCAAGTAAGTTTATATACCTTATATTATTTCTAAAATCATCAATTATCGTTTCAATCGTATTAATATTGAAATTGGGAAGAAAGGATTTGAACTCAAATCCTTTGAAAAGGATCCTAACCCCACTCTTTGTAATATAGCTTTTTTTTTTTTGGCTACTTTTGGCGAAATTATAAAAAAACTCTATATGCGTGTGTTTGGTTCGAAGTCGGAATCGGTGTCAAAATCGAAATGAGAATGAGTTAAAAATGAAATAGGAATGATTCATTATCTCATTCTGTTTGGTTCGCCATCTGAATCGAAATCGAAATGAATCATTTTCATTACCGGTGTTTAGTCCCGATAAATATCAGAAACGTAATCAAATTAGTATGCCAATTTTATTTTTATAATATATTATTTTAAATTCAAACTTAAAATTAAATATTAAAAATTTACGTCAAAATTTTAAAACGATGTCAAAATTTTAAATATATTTTTTAAAAATTAAAATTTAAAATTAAACGGATAATTCAAAATATAAAACTAAATTTGATTTATTCAAATTCAATCTTAAAATTATAATTTAAATTTTAATTTGATTCATAAATTTAATTTAAATTTTAAATAAAATTTGAATAAAACTTTAGAGTTTTAATTAAATTTAATTTTAAATTCAAATTTATAAATTAGATACTTGATTGAATTTTAATTTTTAATTTAAGTTTAAATTAAAATTTAAATTTATAAATATAATTTTTAAATTTAAACTTATATTTTAATTAAAAAATATGCTTAAAAAATTAAATTTAATCCGAACAAATCTATTCCGTCCGGATTCAATTTTCAATCCGGCCTCCTAGGCCGTATTAGAAAAAAGGGTAATTGTGGGGATTCCTATTCACCCAGAAATCAGAATCGAAATCGAAATGAGAATTCTGCATACCAAATATAGGATAAAAAGAGCGAACCAAACATGCGTTAAGTTCATGTCTCAATTATATTCTTACATTAAAAATTAGCAAAATACTAAGAGGGTATTTGGCCTATCTTCTGAAAAGTGATTTGGGTCTAAAAGTGATTTTTGGCTAAATAGAGCGTTTTGCAACCTCGTTTTCAAAATTTGATTCTGATTTTTCGATAATTTTTTCTGATTTTTTAGAGCAAAAATTAGTAACAAATTAAAACTTGCTTCTTGAAATATGATTTTAATTTTGAACTCAAACTTCAAATTTTTATTGTGATTTTAGATTCAAATTATAAATAAATTCAAATTTTTATTTTAAATTTAAATTTATATTTGAATTTTTAAATTTCAAATTTTAACTTTTAAATTTCAAATTTCAAAATTTAAATTTTTAAATTTAGATATTAAATTTCAAATTTATATTTAAAATCTTAAATTTTAATTTTAAAATTGTAAATTTCAAAATTTATATTTAAGATAAAATTTTAAATTTTAAATTTAGAAATTTTAATATTAAAATTAGAAATTTTAAACTTAAATAATAAATTTTGATTTTCAAGTTAATTTTCAATTTTAAAATCTAAATTTTAAATTTTTAGTTTTAATTTTAATTTTAATTTTAATTTAATTTTATTTTATTTTTATTTTAAATTTTTAAATTGTTAGTTTTAAACTTTTAATATTCAAATTTTAAATTTTAAATTTACAAAATTAAAATTTTAAATTTAATTTTCAAATTTAGATTTTATATTTGAAATTAAAATTTAGATTTAAATTTTAATTTTAATTTTAAATTTTAATATTTAAATTTTAAATTTAAATTTTAAATTTTAAATTTTAAATTTTAAATTTTAATAATTTTTAAATTTTTAAATTTTTTAAATTTTAGATTTTTAATTTTCAAATTTATATTTAAATTAAACTATCAAAATTTAAATTTTTGTGCAAATTTTTGAAAATAAAATTTAATAAAAAAAGTAATTATATACCAACATCAAAAAAAAAATTTGCCAATAGTTTTATAAAATCACTTAAAAAAGATCGATTTTAATCGAAACTTAGCCAAATGCTCTACAATTTTTAACCAAAATCAATTCTCCAAACTAAAATTAATTCTTCAGAAATTATTTTTTTAGAATCTAGACCAAATGGACCCGAATTACAACCCAAAGAATAAAACCCCTCAAGAGGTTGTAGGGTTGACCAACCCTTTTTTAGATTTTAATTAAAAAACAAAAAATAAATTAAGTAATCAGAAAGTAGGAAAAAAACTGATTATTGAATGAGAGGGTTGCAAGTTTACACCCCAAAATTAAATCTAGGCCTGACATTGCTCTAAATATATCAATTACCTCTCTACATTTTGCCATTATTTCAAATAGGTCTATCTATTTGAGATGATTGTTAAATTTAGATATAAAACTTCTTAAATTTGTAAGTTTATCAGTATGGACCAATTCAAACCTAGTGAAATATTGATAAAATATTATTTTGATTATTTGAAACAAGATTGATAACTCTGATCTAAAATTTAAGTCTTTTAATATTTTGTCATTTTTACTTTTGACCTTTCATTTTGAGACTATTCTTTTTATAGTCAAACAATATCGAAAAAAAAAAAACTTCAGTTCCTAGATACTTCTAATAACGTAGATCAATTTAACGGAGCCGATCATCAAATTGAAAATTTTGTCATTGAAAATAGCTTCATAGCACAGAGACACACCTATGCTAACAAAATCATAGCAGGAAGGGGACCAAAAAAAGACGGCTGTTCTAACATTCACGGCAAAGCTAAGATATTGTCGGAAGAGAATTAAAAAGTAGTGTGCAAATGAGTACTATAGTATTAGAGGTGAAAAGAATAAACTTATGGTGGAAATCCATGAGATCAACAAGGAAGAAAAGTAGAGTGACCTAACGTAGGAACCCTTTACCAAAAAAGAGGACGAAGTTTTATGGAGAACCAGGGCGAAGCAACATTGGTTATGGGAGTGCGATGGTAATACCAAATTTTTTCACGCTATAGCTAATAGTCGAAGGAGAGTTAATAGGATCGATACGATAGAAGAGGGAGATGTTGTGTATCGATCTGAAGAGGGCAAAAAAAGCTACTTTTCTTTAGAAATTCAACGAAATATTCACGCGGGACGAGTCGGTACCATCATCCTTTGGGGAGTGGAGCAGTCTATTCAGATCGAATGGTGTAAACCCTACCAACTTAACGGACGCCACAAGACCTTTCTGTCTAGATGAAATAAAACAAGCGGCATTCCAATTAGGGAGCAATAAGGCACCGGGCCCAGATGGTTTTCCGCTAAGTTTCTACCAAAAGTTCTAGGACACTCTAAAGGGGGGTATATTGAATATATTTCAGGAGATGTCTGTGGGAAGGCTGTCCACCAGTCCCATTGATTACTCCTTCATCTGTTTAATCCCGAATAAGGAATGAGCTAAAAAGGCAGACGACTTTCAGCCCATAAGCCTTCTGAATGGGATACAGAAGATTATATCTAAGGTTTTAACCAATCGACTGGAGGGTATTATGAGCAATCTGATATCCCCATCCCAATCGACATTCCTAAAAGGGAGGAACATCACTGATACTTATGTAGCAGTCCGCAAGCTGATTAGTTGGGGAAGCTTGTAGGCTGTAGAGGGAGTTAGGGTAAATGAGGATTTTGAAAAGGTGTACGATAGAATTTACTGGCCTTTCCTTTCTCATATTTTAGAATGGTAGGACTTTGACAAAAAGTGGTGCGGTTGGATCAAACTCTGTATGTGCTACGCCGAGCTTGCAGTTTTAAAGAATGGTGAGGCAACCAATTAGACTAAAACGAAGATGGGGATACGACAGGGGTATCCACTTTCCCCTTTTCTCTTTCTATTGGTAGCGGAGTGTCTTACTCGGATGACGAATAAGGTAATTTCGAACAATCTCATAAAAGGCCTTGGCCCATCTGATGCAGTCAGAATTATCCTAATTCAGTTTGCGGATGATATTTTCTTCTCCTTTGAGGCCAAAAGAAGGTACATAAGAAACCTGAAATTCTTATGGCAACTATTCAAATGGGCGCCTGAAATGAAAATCAACAGGAAGAAGTCGGAGCTTTAATATACTGGACAGGATGAAGGGAAAGCGGTAAAGTTGGCATACCTTCTTGGGTGTAGAGTTAGCAGCCTACCTACCCGGTATCTAGTGTTTCTTCTATCTACTAAACCTCTCTCTAAGAAGGATTGGAGAGGAATCATCTGTAAAATACAAAGCAAAATTGATAGATGGCAAGAGAAACTATTGTCAAGAGATGGTAGACTCATTCTAATGAATGTTGTTCTCACTGATCTACCAATTTACTTTCTCTCGGTGTTTAAGGCACTCAAATGGGCAATCAAAAGTATTAAGGCGCTTCAGAGAGATTTCGTCTAGAATGGAGGACATAACTCACCTGGTAAGGGATATCTAATTGCTTGGAAAAGCGTTTATAGGAGCAACAAAGAAGGGGGACTTGGCATCCTAGATACAAGCATGATGAACCAAGCGCTCCAAGTTAAATGGTGGTGGAAACTCCACAACTCACCTTAGTTGCATTGGAACAAGATAATTCATGCCCTATATTATCATAGAAGAAAACTACCGAAGGAGGGAAGATCATTTAAACCTTCATCTTTTTTGTGGTGAGAAATTCTAAGCCAAAAAGAAATCTTCAAATAGAGAGCTTTTTATAAGTTGGGCAACAGTCGCAATATTGACTTCTAGTCAGATCGCTTGTGGGGGGAAACCACACTGCAATCGTCTTTCTCAGAGGTGTTTCAATTATCGATTTGCAAAAATCTCAAAATCTGTGAGTGCCTTAGGAATAATGGATGGTGGTGGTGCAAGATTCTGGGTAGTGTCAACAATAATGACCATGGATTAAATTCTAATTTTTCAGCATTTAAGGTAAGGATCTCCAATCTCAGAATTAATCAGGGCCCAAACAGTGTGCATTGGGGATGGAATCCTCACGAGCGCTTTATGATGCGGTCAACCTATTCTGTGTTGTGTGACAGGGGCACGAGGGACGCCCGTGCTAGCAAAATCTGAAGACTTCATATACCGCTAAAACTGAAAGTGTTTTGCTGACTCGTCCTTAGGAAAAGGACCCTTACTGTAGATAATCTCCTGAAGAGATGATGGATTGGCAACATAATCTGTGTGTTGTGTAGGACGGAAGAGAAAACTATTGACCACTTATTTACTTGGTGTGTGTTCTATAGATTTCTTATGGTGATGGCCTTGGAGAATATCCAGACAAGATATTTGGGCGATGAAGTGACTTGCTTCTGAGATAGATGGATAAGTGGAAAGGGCTCATTACCCACCCCCAACTTCCGAACCAATGGGTTTAATAGCCTGCTGGTGAACCACTTGGAAGGTCCACAACAATGCAATCTTCAGAATGACCAAATTAACCGGACTCTTTCCTAGGAATCTACAAGATAAAACAGCTGACGAATCAATAGGAGCAACTTATTCCAATAGATAAGCAGCGTTGTACTGTTAGTTTTTTTTTTCGCCCTTTTCGAGGACTGTGTTGCCTCACTCATATTGCTTAATTCACTATTCTAATGAATGAAACAGGTAATGTGCTACTTTTTCTCAAAATAAAAAATAAAAAAAATAAAATCATAGCAGCTCACTCCACAATTTGGATAGTGCTAGCAAAATAAAAAAAAATCTCTTCTATCCAAATTATTATATATTTTTAAGTTACAAATTAAATACATGCTAGATGTGAAAGAACAATATAACATGCTAGCTTATTTTTGTAAAATTTTATAACCGTGTATACTAGCTTTAAAAATTTTTGAATCTACTTGAGATGATGGCAAAGCACAGAATGTTAATTGATGTAATTTTTAATGCATAGATAATTAACAACTGGCTAAAGTGCAAGGTGCTTTTTGCTATTTAGGCTTTGTTTTATATATAATTTTTTGCTAATTTACACGTGACCACAATTTAAAATTTTCAAATTTATCCTGCAATTACCATTAATACTCTTTTAAACTGCAATTTTTATTAGAGAATTCAAGAAGTTTGGGAATATTTGAAGAAATTTTTATAAATTCATTAGAGCATTTTGGTCGACCAGAGATACTATAGATATTTTTAAAATTTTGGAGACTATAATTAAGATAGGGATCATATAATATATCTTTGAAAACTTCTGAAATATCTTACATATTTCTATATTTTTGTTTCAAGAATATCCCCCGTATATTTTTCTGTTATTCAAAAATATTCCTGCTATTAGTACCCGTTAAACAATCTCGGATTAAATTAGGATTATTTTCTACCAGAGTTAAAAAGAAGTTAAAATACCTCTTTTGCTCCTAACTTAAGAGCAAATAAGAAAAGCCGGTGATAGTAGAAGGATATCTTCGAGCGACAAAAAAATAAAATACTTCTTTTACGCCTAATTTAAAAGTAAATAAGAAAATTGGTGATGTTAGAAATGGTATATTTGAAAGAGTAAAATAGTAATTTTACAGAGATAACGGTTATTTTTACTGTTCACTAACAGCATTTAACTTTAAAAATATATTTAAAATAACCTGAAATATTAAAAAAATATTTTTAATGTTAGAATATGAATAAATAAGAAAATTGAAAATATTTAAGGAATATATAAGTAATTGCGCCGTCAACAAGATATTAATTATGTTTTAAATTCCTAAAAATAACCTAAACATCCAGTAGGCGGTGGGTTAGGGCGGGCGGAAGAACTGCGCCAGTACAGTCGGCCACGAGCACGGCTGGCCATGGCGGAGGAGAAGCCGGCGGAAAGGCGATTGCAAGCCATCTCGCGCCATCTCCTCCTCCCTTCACAACTTCACACTCAAGAACTGTATCTGGTACATATAATATTATGGTTTTATGAATCTACTATGTTCTTGATCCATCAATCCAAACTTACAAACTCCCAAACCTGAAATATATGAAATAAAAAAAAAATTTTCAGGAACCCAAATCCGTGATAAGTCCATCTCCTGTGATCATAGGTGGGATGGTTTTGGACATCCATGCCAAGCCCTATGCCTATCCAAATCCTGGAACCACTACCCCTGGGAAGGTACCTTTCTTTTAATTCTTTCTTTTATTACCATAATAATAATAATAATAATAATAATAATAATAATAATAATAATAATAACTTGTGCCTGGATTGTATTTGGGTGTTAGAAAGAAGAAAAGAAAAAAAAAGAATTAGCTTGTTCTTAATTCTTTGGTTATTTAAAGGAAGTTGTCATCTGTCACCTGGTTGGAATTGCATTGCAATCTAATCATTTATGCAACAAGAGAGAAGTCCATCTTCTAATGTGTCCAATTATATAAAATTGGATAAATTGCACGTTTGGTCCTCAAACTGTTAGACTGGTGGTACTTTAGTTCTCAAACTTTAATTTATTGTAATTTCTGACTTGAACTTTCAGAATTGTTGCAATCAAATCTCACAATTCAATTTAGTTGACTAAATATTGGCGCATCGCTGATTTACAAGTGATCTGACATTTTAATTATTAGCGCATCATCAATTACAACACTGCTACATCACTCGATACATCAATACTTAATCAACTAAATTCAGTTGTAGGACTTGATTGCAAAATTTTAAAAGCTCGGGTCAAAAATTACAACAAACTAAAGTTTGAGGACCAAAGTGTCACCCATCTTATAGTTTGAGGACCAAACGTGCAATTTACCTTGTAGAATTTTTGTTGGACAAATGTTTAAAAATATTGAAGAAAAAAAAAGGCAACAATGCCAAATGAGGTCTAATTTTGCTTGTGAAGGGTTATAAAGATGTCATAATAAGTCTCTGTCTCTCTAAGTAATGTTAGGTTAGTAGCAAGGATTTAAGTGTCCATCGGCACGAGCCGTATCTATCGTGCCGTATCGTGCCAACAAGATATTCGCACGATATAGCCCTGTGCCAATAGCACAACTCAAAACCCTCTATTCGTTAAATTACTAAGTAATTTTCTCAATGAAGTTCAAAAGATTTGATAAAGATACATAATAATTAAATAGTTAGAATATTTTGTTGCTAAAGAAAATAAATATTTCATGCTATTAATTATGTGTTGGCACACATGAATTTTTGTGACCAATACGCATCAATACGGTCCGGCACACACTATGTCGTATCATGCTGGCAAGCTTCCGGCACGACACCGTGCCATGACATTTAAATCCTTGGTTAGTAGTAGGTTTTAAGAACCTATTATTGTTTTAGAGCCTTCTCATTTGAGTTGTGCTCTAGCCAACAACATATTTTTGGGAAAAGGCTTGAGTAATTGGAGGAGGAGAAGATGTCCATATTGTAATGTTGCATTCACTCAAAATACAAACTACTAATCAAGCAGTTATTAGGCCTTTGAGCAACCATTTGATTGTTTTAGATCTTTCGAGGAGGTAATGCGTTGTGCATATTCGGTCTGCTCCAGATTGGAGACTTGTTACATAAACTATTGTGTGGACTGTCTTGCTGCTAGATGTGCCCTTACCTTATGTTCATGTTCATTTCCATGGCATGTCAGACACGTATGCTGCATCAACTCTTCATGGTCACATGTCCGTCATGTGTCCAATTAGAACAATTTGGGGAATTTCAGACTTGCTCGCCTGCATAGGGCAGATCAACTAAGGACATGGACAAGCCCTCCACAACTAATATCGACTCAGCTACACGAATTTTGATGTTTTGGGCTTCTTTTTTTTTTTTTTTTCTCTTTCATCCAAGACTTTCTACTGGCTTCAATTGTCTCTACTAATCCTAGCTAGATGATCAGCAGGATTACAGAGGTTTTAACCTCAATAAATTTCTAGAAATCAACTGCCTCTTCCGTGATAAACACATTGATGGAGGACCTATTGGTGGCTTGCATCATAGGTCCTTCTTGATCTATTTGCCATTGCTTTGTTTTCATTATAGACTGAATAAGATCTTTTTAACAAAATGGTGGGCAGTCTCAAGAAGCTGGCGTAAACTTTTAATCAATTTCTATCATGTGAAGGTTCGTTATTTTAATGGAGGAGTGGCAAGGAATGTTGCTGAGTGCATGTCGAAGCTTGGAAGTAAACCTTTCATGATTAGTGTTGTTGGAGACGACGTAGCAGGTGATTGATTTTATAAGAGTACTTCATCTGCTGACTTTTCATAACTCGTGTGAACATTTCGTATGATTTTCTTTGCAAATGAAGGAGATTTACTGATGAGGTACTGGAAAACTGCTAGGCTTCCTACAGAAGGTAATTATATTTGTTACTTAGTTGTAACTCTTGTGAATTGCATCTAATATTCCAGTATATTCATGATCTATGTAGCTCAAAACTATAGGTTGTAGATGCAATATGCAAATAACTCCTTTAATATCTTTTCTCTTAGTAAAAGCTCTTTGATCTGAACTTTTGTTCATTTGACATTTCTTAGATCTGTAATCTCTCTCCTAGATTACAATAACTATATGCTAATCCCTTTGGCTCTATTTAGCTGTATTCTTGACATAGATGTAATTGTATGTTTGTCGGCACTTGAAGCTTTAGCTCTATGTGGTGATTTGTTTTTGTGGTTTCTCATAACAAAATACTGGGGCTGACTATCAAGCTATGTAAAACAACACTCTATTTTGCATTTAGAGATGTCAACGGGGCCAATTTGGGGTGGTTTTTCATAAACCCGAACTTGAACCTAACTACCAAATCCGAAACCCGAACCCAAACCCAAAACCATCAGGTTTTGAAAACCCATAACCAAAACCAAACCCGACTAAAAAATCGAAACCCGAAACCGAACTCGAAAACCCGAACCTTAAAGCAATCATTTCTCTTTACCAAATTTCAAAACATATCATACTCAAATCTAACAAATTTTTATATATTATATGATATAAAACTAATTCGGGTTCAGTTCGATACAGATAAAAACCATAGCGGAACCCTAATCCATTGGGTTTTCATTTTATATACACAACCGATACCCGTTAGAATAGGTTAAACTCGCCTCTTTCAGGTTCAGTTTCGGATGGAATCTCATGTATCTGTGCCCGTTAACATCCTATTTGTTTCTTCTTTTTTTTTGAGAAAAGGTAGCATGCTACCGCTTCATTCATTTAGGGAGTGAACTCAGCTACAGAATGAGACAACTAGGTCTCCTAAACGGCCATAAAAATAAAATAAAATAACTAGTTAATATAGAACTGGTCCCAATGCTCTCTGAGAGATCGGATCTTGGCTAACAAGAAACACGGTGAATGTTTCGCTTCTTTGAAAATACGGCAGTTTCTTTCGAGCTAGACAACCCACCACGTGGTGATAACCGTCACCACCTCCCTCCTTCCTAGCGCACCGCCTTTAAGCCTGCTATCTTCCCATAGCTGACTGATAGACGAACAGTAAGGTAAATACTGTTTGTTTGGGAGCAAACCCTATTTGTTTCGTGGGTTTGGACATTGAGAGATAGTTTACGATTCGAAATGTCTGTCAACAAGTCAAACTTAGACCAACTCTGATGCTAACCTTCCCATGTGTGTTCTTTTTACATATTTGTGTTTTTCCGACTATTTTCCCTGCCTTTAATACTTCAACTAAATTCGACTATTAACTTAGTATTGATGCATTAAATATAGGAATTCAGCAGTTGCCTGGTATCATAACACCTGCTGCATCACTTATATTTGATTGCAATGGCGAGTTGGCTGCTGCTGTTGTAAGTGTTGAGGCAGTTGTAAGTTGCTATCCTTTTTCTTTGGTACTCTGTTACCTCTTCATTATTGCAGAATCATAACATATCTTAACCTTCAGAATTGTATACTCAATCTCGTTAAGTCTTTAATGTGGAAACTAATTCCTTTGGCACAGGAAACTTTTCTGACTCCTGATTGGATAAAACAATTTCAACCTAATATATTTGCCGCACCAGTGGTGATGGTTGATGCAAATCTACCTCCTCATTCACTTGAAGTTGCTTGTCAAAGTATGCTGTGCTGCATTACATTTCCAACCTTTATATATCTTACAAACAAAGATGTTTCTTCTGGTTTTTTTTTTTTAACTGAAAAAGAAAAAATATAAATTCCGATTCAGGAGCATACATGCTAAGATCTTGATTTTCTCTTTAATTGTGGATTTTTAGAAGCTATACAGATTCTCATTAGAGTTTTTTTACTTACTTTAGTAGCTGCGAGGTGTGCTATCCCCTTATGGTTTGAGCCCGTCTCTGTGGCCAAGTCGACAAGAATTGCATCTATTGTAAATCATGTAAGTGCCACAAATGAATTAAATATAACGAGCATTGGTTGTAACTTTTTCTGAAAGATATGATATTGTCTTTAATTGTCTCTTATATATATTCTTTCCTTTGATTAGACAGGTAACTTTTGCTTCCCCAAATGAAATCGAGCTCATTGCCATGGCAAATGCTCTGTCACCGAAGAAGGGATTTAATTTTGTTCCCGCCGAAGCCACGAAAGGCATAGGCCAACCTGTCGACTATTTATTCGAACAGCTAAAACCATCAATTCAGTTTCTGCTCCAGAAGGGTATCAAAATGCTCATCGTCACGCTCGGCTCAAACGGTGTATTCTTTTGCTGTGGAGAACTAAGCTTTACGAAGAGCAATTTAAATCTCAGTACAAGTAGTTTCAATGGAATATACGAACTTATGAAAGAAACTTGCCTACCAAAGCAATGTGTTAGCTATGTTGAGTCTGCGCAAAGATCTATCAAGTCTTTTGCTTTCCATTTTCCGGCGCTTCCAGCGTCAGTAGTGAGCCTTACAGGGGCAGGTGACTGTTTAGTTGGCGGAATCCTTGCCTCCATTTGTAGTGGCCTGAATGTGATGCAAAGTGTGGCAGTTGGAATAGCAGTCGCTAAAGCTGCAGTAGAGGCTGAAACCAATGTTCCAGCAGAATTTTCCTTATCAAATGTCGCAGGTACAAAAATAAAAGCTCCTTTGACTAGAAAATTGGATCAGCCCTTTTGCTCATAAGCTTTTTGTCTGTCGTGTGTCCTGTTTTCATCCATGTTATATTTTTTTTTTTCTGTCCACTTTGGTCATTTTTTTCAGCATCAGAAGACATTGTCGCTCTTTTTTTTGCAGATGAGGCAAAGAAAATAATCTCAGCTGTGAAACCACTTCTTCTCGAATGAAGAAATCATGACAGTTATGCTAGTAAGTCGCTTACACATAATTATCCGTCTACGCTTCATATCATGTGGATTTTAAATTGTTTACCCCCTTTTTCCGCTATTGACTTCTTTGCGATCATCAGTGTGCATCATTTCTGTCGATACAAGATGGAGCGAATAATTTTAGGACTCCCGGTAGGTATCTCTGTGGATTGTGGAAGGGCTGAATGGAGATATTCGTGACATTATTGCCGACGATGTAAATCTTGGTGCTGGATCCGGTTCACTGCCAGTACTATGTTTTCCAATGTGTCCATGTGGATTCTGGCAAAGTACTTTTTAGATTAGAGTGTACCTTTATCTTTTTTCACCATAACTTAAAACGAAATTGCTGAAATAGTAGTTATGGCTAATGCTTGCTAGAGAGTTTTATTCCAACTGTTTGTGCTTTGTATTGTTTTAGTCTACTCTAATTCGACTTTGAACAAATTAAAGCTGATCTTTGTCCTACAAACCTTTGTGACTTGGTGAAGATTCATATCTCATGTTACAACAAAGTTATGAAAACTTTTATTTAGCAAACACCCCGACAAATCAACAAGTATGAGAAAAAGGCACTGAAGAAACATTTCAAAATGACAGATTGATCTATTGCTTCATTGCAGAAACTGCAGATTATTGCCATAACTGCACCGGTTTCTCTCTTTTACTCGCCTAGTTCGAAAGCCGACACGTGGAAGCTATCGGAGAGCCCGGTGCCGGTCTTAAAAGTGATTTTGCCGATGACAGGGTCTTCGATGTACACTTCGACGACGGTGAGCCACAGCAGAAGCTCCCTCGTCTTCACCCCGGTGATCTTCTTCAGCCTGCCCTTCTCGACGAAGGCCGTCACCTCGGGGCCGTACGACACGACCTGCTTTATCTTCTTGAATGTGTGGTCCTTTTTCTTCTTCTGCAAGAACCACACGAAACCGGCCGCCCGGTTGTAGCCGAACTCCTCGACGTCTTCCAAAGGGAAGAGCCCCTTCGGAAGGTCGAGCTCTTCAAGCATTTGGACGGAGCTTGTTTTGAACGAGGCATCACCGTGGGAGATCTCGGCGCCCTCTCGGTAGGCTTCGATGGTTTGGGATGCCATTTTTTCTGTGTTTCTCAGACAACTCTGGAGCAGTGAGAATGGAGGTCTTGTGATATGAGAAACTGTAATCCAAGGGACTATTTATAGGTGATTTAGGAATTTCATATTAGTCAAGAGTATGAAGCAAAGGATTTTTCTTTTTTTGACTAAAATGATTTTAATGGTGGATTTTGCTAAGGCTATGTCAAACGTTGCTGCTCTTCGTTGACCAGAAAATGTATGTTGGCATTAAATTAGTGTTGAACTTGTCATGTGAAGAGTGCATTCTAAGTATGAAAGATTTGGCGCAACAAAGTTTGACTAGAATCTGTCGTACAATTAATGGAGGATATAGTTGACTAAATGATGGTATTAGTTGGGGAGTGCCAATCCAATTTATTTGGACTCGAAATCAAATCTCCCTTCTTGGCTAACGCCTGAGGTCAGCCGTTTATTACTTGAGGCAGAATTCCACTCTGACTTCTTCGTGTCTATATGAGTCCTGTTTGGTTCGGAAATTAGTAAAAACTAGTTATTCCGGGAATAGGTACAAACATGAATTTTTGTAAGAATAAGAGTATTTTTTTCTTTGGATGAAAATATGAGTATAAGCTGAAACTAAAAAAACTGCATTCGGATGGCTATTGGGAATAAGAGAAATAATTGATAGTTATAAATAAAAAATAATGATAATACCCATCGTATTATATTTGAATTTAAATTTTTAATTTTTAATTTTTAATTTTTAATTTTTAATTTTTAATTTTTAATTTTAACTTTTAAAATTTAAAATTTGAAATTAAAATTTAAAATTTTAATTTTCAAAATTTTAATTTTAAATTTAAGACCAAATTTAAATTTGAAAGATATAATATATCAAATTTAAAATTTAAAAATTAAAAATATCAAATTTAAAATTTAAACTTTAAAATTTATAATTTTAAATTATAAATTTTAATTTTGAGATAATAAATTTTAAATTTTAAAAATTTAAATTATAATTTAAAATAAATCTCTCTCTCTCCTCTCTCTCTCTCTCTACCGGGGGTGGGAACAACTTGTTCCCACCCATTGATTTCTTTTTTGGTTGGGGGGATAACCCCTTATCCCATTATCCCTCCTCTTATACCCAATCTAAACGCTCACTAGGAAAATTAATAAATTGTTTTATTAATAGTTTATATATTTAAGAAAAAAAATTTCACCATATGTAATTTAATTTATATTGTCCAAAAAAATTTGTGTGCATTCATCAAAACGTCAAATATTTATCATTATCATCTCATATTATATATGCATTAAAAAAATTAAATAATTAAATAATTTTTAATAAGATATGTCATGGATTTGTATCAAACTCGTGTCCGACGCATGCGTCCGTGGTGCGTCCGCTTCGAACACGAGTTCGATACAAACACATACGTGTCCAACATTGGCATGTAAGATTTATAGAAGTGTCCATAATACATAGACTGTCGTACTTTTAGAAGTATAAAAGCCTTCGTGTTTAAAAGATATTTCGATGACGAAACTTCTAAATTGACGATTAGATTCGTGAATCTAATATAGAGTATTTAAAATATCTAAAAATAATTTTATAAGTTTTTAAAAGTAATTCTATGAAAAGAATATCGAAATTTCATAAAATTTATTTTTAGAATATTTTAAACACTTTAAATCAAGTTTAATGGAACTAATAGTCGAAAGTTTGACCTCGAAAATCGAAAAAAAACTTAAAAGCACAAAATATCCTCTGATCTCAAAAATAACGTCAAACCACGAAAAATTCTCTACGTTTAAAAGCACCCTAACAGATTTACCAATACAATATAAGTTTTTGAGAGCATTTCTGAAATATCAATCTACAAGAAACTTCGGGAAAAATTTTTAAAAAAGAAAAGAAAAAAAAGAAAAAAAAAAAAAAGCCATTGCTAGCAAGGTTTATCCCTTTTTTTTTTTTTTTTTTTTTTTTTTTTTTTTTTTGCGCCCTTTCTCTCTATTTATACATCTATTTATATTCTTACTATATTAGAAGGGTTGGGGACCTGGGATGACACGTGTACCCCAACCCTCCCTACTCTCTCTCCTATACATATATATACATATATATGTATATATAGGTTTTAAAAATTTATAGTATAAAAATTTTAAATTTTCGATATCAAAATTTGAAATTTTGATACTTTCAAATTTCAAAGTTTTAATTTCCAAATTTTAATTCCAAATTTTTAATTATAATTTTTAAATTTTAATTTATAATATTTATTTCTAAATTTTGAACTTCAAAATTTAAATTTAAAATCCTTAAACTCTATAAAATTAATTAATTAATTTGATTAATAATTAATTGTATATAATATAAATAATTAATATTTTTAATAATACAAGTAATAAATCGAATAATAAAATCCAATATGATCAATATATAAAAAATACATAATTAAATTTGATGAGTAAGATTTTAGAAATATAGTACATGTGCGTGTCTATATATATATATATATATTATATATTATATATAATATATATATATATATATATATATATATATATATATATAATATATATATATATATTATATATAATGATTTTATTAAACAAATTCTTCTATTATTTTATTTCCCTTCTATTAATTAATTTCTTAACTTATTATTTATCTCAAATCTTTTTTAAATAAATCTTTATAAAATAAGTTGCTGTTTTAATAATTATTATTTAAATAAAATTAAATATTAAATTATTTTTATATAATTTTATTTAATTAATAATTTAACTTATAAAATTATATAAAAATATAAAAAAACTAAAATTTATTATAAAAATATTTTTATATCCGCAGCATCGTGCGGGTATTTCACTAGTAAAATAATAAAAGGTTGGATTCATTTATCAATTCTTTTTTATGGTTGTGTGATCACATTACTACCCAAACCAATTTTCCTTTAGTAAAGAGAAAGATGTCATCAGTTGTTTAATTTGGCCTGCCTACTGACCAAAAAGATCAGTTTTTTCTGCAGTTAAAAAGATAAAAATGAATAAAACTTATCTGAACTACAGACAATTTTAATTCGACCATCTAATCATTTAAAAAGCTTAATTTTAATATTCAACCTTTTAATTTGTTCAGTTTTAATTTGGTGGGCAATCAAGTGGAGTGAAGTTAAATTTAGCAATTAATTTTTCTTTATTAACTAGTTAATTCCATTCTATTCTAATAAGATAAAAGGATACAAAACTTATCTAAACTATAAACAATTTTAAATCAATACCTAGTCTTTTAAAATTTTAATTTTGCTATCCGATCTCTCAATTTGTTTGATTTAAATTGGTCAACAGCAAATCGACTTTGAACTTTAAGCTAATTACTCCAATGAAATTATAGTTGCGAAAATTATATGAAATATACGAACTAAACATATAAAGATAAACATAATTTCAAAATTTAAAATCAAAGTGTTATATATCCCGAACTCATATCTGTATTTTTACCTAAACCAAATGAAGTCGAACACCTACATATAAATTTATATATATCTATAAAATTATATGAAATAGTCATTGTTGGGCCAATAACGCGCTGCCACGTGGTATGCTGGTGCACCATTCAACTCCAATCTTTAAGAGCAATGATTAAAAAAAAATTTAGTGTACACCGAAAGCATCGACAATAATACTAAGTAACCACCGGGTGTAATTGAAAAAAGTTACAGTAACTGCAAGTGGTTACGAGCGATTCTGATCGGCTTAAGGTGGCCCGAAAAAATAGGAGTAGTGGCCAATTATGGATGGGGCAATAACAGATTAATAAGGGCGACCTATAAATAAGCAAATAACGCCGAGAAGAGGGATCTTTTTTACGAGAATAGAAGACCACCTTTACTTCCTCTGCATTTTCCTTATATTTTCTAGTAGTCTACTTGTTGCATTTACTAGTAGTCTATTTATAATCCTTTACTTTCCCACATCTACTATTTTTCCTAGGAGTAATTGTAGTTTAGATCAACCGAGTCTATATGCCCTCAGGTACACTCATCCCTTGTACTAGTTTCTCATGTTAATTCCAATATATAAAGGCATTCGGCTCTTCAGCCGACCCAAAGCATAGTGCATTCCGTACATTCGGCTCATATAGCCGAATCGAATCTATAGTAAAAGGTTCTGAACTCGGCTGATCCGATCCCTTATCAGCCGAATCCCTTGATCCAATCGAAGGCGCAAACTTCAAGGGTCACATTTCGACATAATCAATTCACATTCTCTGTACGGCTTTTTCTCTCAGCCGTTCTTTTCTTTTCTGCGGCCACGATCTCGGTATTTTCTTTTGTGTTACATGTGGCATTTATTAGGTCATATTAATTGCCGTCGTCTCTTGATCATTATAGCCGTCCTCGGAAATCGATTCGACGTGACGGCTTTTCTTCTTTCGTCTTCACCAAGTTTCTTTTCTTTGCTTTTTCTCGTCTTCTCCGCTCTGAGTCTTAGTCTTCTCTACTTCTTCATCTTCTTCACTACCTTTCCTTTTTTGATCTTTATTTTTTTTTTCATATTAACAATGGCATCGCTTCCATCTCTTCCTTCTTCTCTGTTATTAGATTACACCATACTTAGGCAGTTTATTCCATCGGACTCTTCTTGGTTCATCTTAAATTCCTCTTTTACTGACGAACTAAACCCTGATGATTTCCCATACTCGAGTGTTGGCCTTCCGCTAATGGCTAAATCCATTCATCTTCATTCTTGGTATCCATCAGCTTCAATAGAGAGAAGTCTCTGAACCTGGCCAAACGTTTTAGATGCAAACCTTATTTGGTTAGACCGGGTAGAGGCTACCTATGTTGATTTTTGGCGGAAAGTTAGTATTTATGAGGCAATACAATTATCTCGGAAGCCTCATATAGCCGATAACCTCCTCTTGGCTGCGGCTCTCTGTTTTTGGTTCCTTGTTTCTAATATTTTTCTTTTCAAAGGAGGACCCCTCACTCCTCTTCTTGATGTCGCCGCCATCATTGGTTTACGCCCTCATGGAGTTACTCTTTCAGTGACTTACAATCCTGATGGCGCATCTGATTTTGAAGCCCATCTCGATCTCAACGATCTTGCTTATACCAAATTTCTCCGCAAGTTTGCAGATGAGTCTCCTACTATGATCACTAGGAAGGAGCATACAACATTCCTCATGTATTGGTTATGCCACAATCTTTTTTGTACTCGTTGGCAGAAAATCAATCGGGATTTTGTCCCGATCGCCGTCGGTTTAACTAACGGCGAAAGATTAGCTTTAGAAATATATTTCCTTACTTTTATTTACAAGAAAATTTTTGATTCCATTAGACCGCTACTGTAAGGACTGAGATTTTTGACTGTGCAACTAAACTCTCTGTTGACGATGTTTATGTGTGTAATTTAATTACATAAGCACTCGTCAAGTTTCAGGAGAAAATGAGCTTAAACGGAGAAGTTACGCGATTATTAGTTTTCACTTAAGTGAATAGTAACTCCGGTTTTCCGAAGAGGCCACGGAGTAGAGTTGGCTTCTGGTGCGTATCGGACTCCGTTCATAGCAGTCCAATAGCTCATTTCGAAGGATTCAGCTATTCTGGAACTACTGGCGCTGACGGATTTTGAGTTTGATGCACGGATTTTGAGAAAATCTAAAAATACGCGTTTTATATGTAATTGTGCGTCATTTTGGCCTTATGGAGAGAGATTGGATTTCGTCGCGAATCCGTGACCGTTCGAGGTGAACCAAAATGGTAGCTTTGTTGTCTCCGAAGTGCTGATCGCACTGGTACAATCCGTTCGCAAATCTGACGGACGGATCTACGGAGATCGCACGTTGATCGAGGAGAGGTCGGTGATGGCAAAACGGTAATTTCGCAAAAGTTGCGACATTTTATGTACCGAATCGCGTGAGATCGGACGTGGAGGTTTGTACGCGCAAGTTGCATGCCCTGGCAGGGGCTGAACCTTAAATATTTTGTGTTGGAGGGGTTTTCTGCAAAAGTCCACTTGTATATATTTTGGTAGTTAGGGTTTTTGGGCACGAAACCCTAGATCGAGTCACCTTCCTCCCCCAGCAAACCCTAGATGACTTCAACCCATCCCTGCCCTCGTCGTGCTCGCACCCCTGCCGCCGGCGAGCAACCCCGGCCACCGGAAAAGCTCCACCTCCCTTTCCTCCATCATCTCCATCACCACCTTCTCCACCCACCGCGGCCTCTTGACTTCGGGAAGCCACCCCTGGTTTGAGCCTATGGTTGGCCGAGGCTTCCCCTCCGGTGCCGTCACCGGCCGTCCCCGCCGCCTGCGCACGCCGCCGGAGCCGTCCGAGCAAGCCACGGCCAACTCGGGTCAACCCAGACCGAGCGGACTTGAGCTCAGGGCCCGCTAGGTAAAGCAGCCCTAGATCGGCCGCGCCGCTTTCCCTCAACCCCCGGCGACCCTCCGCCGCCGTCGCCGCCGTCCCCGCGCGCCGTCGGCCACCGCCGGATCTCTCTGCGGCCATCTGGAGCGCGTGCGGGCCAAACTTGGACCCGCACTGCCTCCGTGCGCCGCCGCCGCCCTAGGCCGTGCGCGCCGCCTTCCCCTTGACCTCCGGCGCCGTCGCCGCCGTTCCCCGCCGTCCATATTGGCTGTGGTGCCGCCTGGACTCGCCGCAGCCGCCCAGACTCGGAGCGGGCCGAGCTTGGGAGATCTCTGCCTCCGCGCGCCTCCGCCGCTCCCTGCCGGCAGTGCCGCCCTCTGGAAGCCTCCGGTGACCTCCGGCGTGCGTCCCCCGCCGTCCCCGCACGCCGCCGGCCGCCGCTGGGTACTCCCGCAGCCGCCCAGACCTGTGCGGGTCGACCTTGGAGCCGCGCCGCCCCCGAGCGCCGCAGTCGCCCACCGAGGGGTACCTCGCCTTCCCCTCGGTCTCCGGCACTGAACCGTCGTCGTCCCGAGCTCCCCCGGCCGCCGCCTCGCCGCCGGCAACCTTGAACCCGAGAGGGACTGGGCGGGCTTGATCTCCGCCGCCGCGCCACCGGCTGCCGCCCGCCGCCGGCCAGCACCCTCCCCGGACCTCTCGGACCGACTGCTCCCGTCCCCGACCGGAGCGCCCGCCGTCCGATCGCCGGCGGCCAATCCTTGCTCCCACATCTCCGGTATGCTTTTAGTTTGCTTTCCCGCACTGTGTTTGCACTTTTCGGTCACCTTTCCGGTGATCCGACGACTCCCCGACACCCCAGGAGGTGAGCACGGTGATCGTGGGTTCGTGCTGAATATGATGCTCACCTCTGTGAGGGTTAGGGATGCCCCGGTTAGTGGGTTTAGGTAGATTTTCATGCTGTGCGCGCTTGTTCGCTGATCGTCGTGCCGCTCGTGCGCGCGCTGTTGGGGCCGGCAGTGCTCCGAAGGGTGAGCACGGCCTCAGGCATGCTGAAATCTAGCAGCAGGTGTGATGTCACCCTTCGTTGATCCCTGGTTTGCTTGTACGACTCGTCGGAGCCATGAAATCACATAAAATGATGTGATTTCATGTGTCGTTAGGGACTTGTTTGCAGTTCACTTTGTTGTAGCTGTTGTTGGCGGCAGGTCAGGGCTGGGGACAACCTCTGGACTGATTGTCCAAGGCCCCAGACCCTTGCGAAGATCGGAAAATGCATTTCCGGTGCGTTTTTCGGCGAAATCCGCCTACGGAACGCGGGTTCGGTTCGGAATTATTCCGACGATGCTTCGTGAGCTTTTGTGTAGTCGCTGAGCCTTATTGGCTGGTCACTCGCGTCATTTCAAGAGTTCAGAAATGACGGATGAGCGACGGTGGGTTCCGGTGTCGAAATAGACACTTCCGGAAATCCGGATCCCAACAATTATCCACCAATAGTTGTTTGGTTGTGTATCCTTGTGTTTGCTGCCATGTCACACTAAAATAAGTGTTTAGTGGCAGCAGGTGACTCGTAGCTCGAGTCGGTATGTTCCGGGACAGTTCGTGGCTCCCGGCGGAGTCCCCGTGCGATTATGGGACTTCCGGCGTATTACGGCGATCGGTTTGGAAAACCGATCTCCATGGGTTTGCTTGTAGGTTGTGGATCTAGTGATTATTAGCTGTGGGTTAGACACTAACCCGGTGGACCTTCCTTAGGTCCGGTTGACGTCCTTTTGCAGTCAGGAGACAGGCGCAGCATTTGTACAGGTGGGTACTTCGATCCGACGTCGGTACAGTGGTGCACGCTCGGTGATGGTTTCCTACCTCTGTTCTCTCGTTATTATCTGGCATTTATATATATATCTTGATATATAGTGTTGAGCTTGCATCCCCGTTGTTTTTATTATACTCTACTCATATGTTTCTATGCTTAGTATCATGTGTAGAAGTAGAGTAGTTTATCCATTGTGATCCCGGTGACCTGATTGGTCGGTTCTCGTACTTTGTTCGGTGACCTGATTGGTCGGTTCTCGTACTTCGTTTCGGTGACCTGGTTGGTCGGTTGTTGCATTATGTATTGGGTTGGTCTGTTTCTTGACTTCTGTCGTTCGATGACCTTTGAGGTCGGTGTACCCTGAGGGGTAGGATTGTCGGCTGGTGCTGACGGTAGTTCTGGACTATATCGAATACACTCCTGTGACCTATCGGTCGGTTCTTGCGTTCGTACTTTTAGTTGACATCGAGCAGTATCTACATACTATCTTTATTTACTCTGCCTGGTTGTTCTATGTGTAGTATCCTGTATAGGGGTAGAGTAGATGGCATTCGTATATACTATACTTGTGACCTGGTTGGTCGGTTCTCCTATTTGCATCGGTGACCTGTTTGGTCGTTCGTTACTTTCCGTACATTGACCTATCTCGGTCGGTTCACGTTGTTACTTGATGACCTACACGGTCGGTATGCCCAGAGGGGCAGTGATTGTCGGCTGATTGCCGACGGTTGGCTATTGATCATATCCGCATTGATCGCCACAGCTCGAGTGCATTTCACGTACACCAGCGGGTTGATCCCCCGCAGGAGGGTGTTCTTTTCCGGAAAAGTGGTCGTACATCCGACCCGTGAGCCCAGCGGTGTTCTCTTTGTGCTAGGGTTACATGCCAGGTGTGAGCAGATAGTGGCTTTTGCCTGAGGTCCTTAGACCGACACGGCGGTTTAGATTGGGTACTTTTGGACTTCTCGTCCGGTTGACGCATATAGCTATAGTAGCGGTTGTTGCATATATACTTCTAGTTCTTTCTTTACAGTTGTCTTGCTACTATAGTTTTGATATCCTTGTATGCTTGCAGTTGTACATTACAGTAGCGGTAGTTGTGTTTTCATATATATATATCTCGTTCGTTCATTATCGTTGCTACTGTATTTTACTTACCCATACTGTTGGTTATCTCTTCCTGATCCGGTGAGTACTCCTCGCCTTCTTCGGCTTGCGGTACCCACTGGGAGGGGAGACATGTTTACATGTTCTCACCTCCCCCACCATTTTTCAGGTATCGCGGGCGATGAGTAGTGGGACGAGACGTGAGGTACGTGTGTAGCGGTCGATAGAGCTTCCGACCCAGGTTATTTCGATTTAGTTATTATCCTTGATACTTCTGTTGATATATAGTTTAGTTGGTTTATGTGGTTCAGTAATTAATTACTTTTGAAAATGCGGATTTCTGGATTTTGTAAAATAAAAGATTTTCTACCCCTCGTGGTAGCGTTTTTAAAAGAGTAAAGGTTTCTGTGTAGGAAACAGCTTTCAAAAGATTTTTGTGGATTTCTGTTTAAACCTTGAATGTAAAACTGTGATGTGAATGGTGAATGCATGAATGTATAGTTATCTTTATATTCATCTGGTTGTGGTTGTATCCTGGTTGTACTGTGTATTTGATCGACGCCGTGCAAATACAGGGGAGACTCTGTCCGTGTGAACAGTGGATTCCCTGTATTTGTGGCGGATCTGGCATACTCTGGGGTCAGATTTTCAAAAAAAAATTTTCAGACGCTTTTCCGCTTTATTTTAAACTGAAAAGGGACCCCGGGGCGTGACAGCTACCTTCTGGAGAGGGTTTAACAATCAGCTCTGGTGGTGGTGTTTTTTGATTTTTTGTAAATATTTTTGCAAATTTATTTTCCTAATTTGTACCGAGATCCTTTGAATCTGGACTCGGCTCCTCACTTTGACACTTACGGGTTAGCTCTCGGCTGTTCCCAACCGTTAACGTCAGGTCACCATTTTGATTTTGCCTTTTACTTCACAATTTTCTATGAATTAGGTCCTCATTTTCTCATTTCATGGTCTCCGTTTGCCGAGCGTGTCACTGGCCCACCTTGGCTTCTTGCTTGGTATGAGGTCATTCAAGGCGAACTGGCTTCTTTTCGTGCTAGTGAATATTCATACGTTTGGTTTTCTTTCTTGGCTACAAGGGATCTGCATATTGGATTGAAATCATGCTCGAAACTGCTGCCTCGCACCGAAGTTTATTTTTTCCAATACGAAGCGCGTCAATTTAGATTTGTGCAAGCAATTCCTGGCCCAGTCAAATTCTTCAAAGCTAATACTGCTATCAACCGGCCCCCTACTAAAAGTACAGCCGAAACTGATTGGATTTCAATTATGAAAAATCGTCTTCGGCGGTTCTTCAAGTTGGTGAGCTTTAGGTCAAATCACACAGGAGTGATGGGCTTTCGCTTTGCCGTTACTTGGGACTACTTTGCCGATCGTGTCTTCGGTTTAGTCACACAACAAGCGATTCGCAAGACCATCCATCCACTTAGTACGTCCCTTGCTTACTATTACAATTACTCTTTTTTTAGAACGATTTTTACTTATTTTATCCTCCATCCATAGCAGTACCCTTTCCGAACAGAGATTTTTCGCTTGATGCTACTGCTCAATCTGAACCAGGAGACGGATCGGAAGAGACTTCCAATCATAACTCTGATGACCCACCTTCTTCTTCTGCGGTAAGTTTACTCTTGTTGTTTGGCTTTTTTTTTTTCTTACATGATCTTATTGCTTACTTTTGTATATCTAATGTATGTACAGCCAATTCCAACCTCTTCATCGGTCCCAGCTTCAGAAAAATGACCGATAGAGCCTAAACAATCTACCCCTCCGCCGCCTCCGAAGCGGCGTAAGTCGGTTGCCAAGAAGTCATCCTCTAAGAGAGCCGAAAATACACCTTCGGCTGATGTTTCAGAAAAGATATCTGTTCCCGATCAACCGATCTCAATTATCAGGAGCCAAATTCCCTAAGTAACGGCATAGTAAAAGCCCATCACTTCTGTGTGAATTGGCCTAAAACTCACCAACTTAAAGAACCGCCAAAGACGATTCCCCATAGCTGAAATTCGATCAGTTTCGGTTGTACTTTTAGTAGGGGGCCAGTTGACGGCAGTATTGGCTGTGAAGAACTTGGCTGGGGCAGGAATTGCTTGCACAAATCCAAATTGATGCGCTGCGTATTGGGGAGAATAAATCTCGGTGCTAGGCAGCAGTTTCAAGCGTGATTTCAATCCAATATGCAGATCCCTTGTAGCCAAGAAAAAAATCAAACGTCCGAATATTCACTGGCACGAGAAGAAGCCAGTTCGCCTTGAATGGCCTCATACCGAGCAAAAAATCAAGGTGGGTCAGTGACACGCTCGGCAAACGGAGACCATGAAATGAGAAAATGAGAATGCGATTCATAAAAAATTGTGAAGTAAAAGGCAAAATCAAACGATGACCTGACATTAACGGCTGAGGACAACCGAGAGCTAACCCGTAAGTGTCAAATTGAGGAGTCGAGTCTAGATTTAAAGGATCTCGGCACAAATTAGAAAAATAAATTTGCAAAAATTAGAAAACACCACCACCAGAGCCGATTATTAAACCCTCTCTAGGACGTAGTGGTCTAATAGAATCAAAAATTTTTCTATAAACAAAAGTAAGGAAATAGGTTCCTAAAGCTAATCTTTCACCGTTAGTTAAATCTACGGCGATCGGGACAAAATCCCGATTGATTTTCTGCGAACGAGTGCAAAAAAGATTGTAGCATACCCAATACAGAAGGAATATTGTATGCTCTTTCCGAGCGACCGCAGCAAGAGACTGACCTGCAAACTTGTAGAGAAATTTGGTATAAGCCAGATCGTTCAAGTCGAGATGGGCTTCAAAATCAGATGCGCTATCAGGATTGTAAGCCACTAAAAGAGTAACTCTATGAGGGCGTAAACCAATGATGACAGCGACATCAAGAAGAGTAGGAGTAAGAGGTCCTTCTTTGAAAAGAAAAGTGTTAAAAACAGGGGACCAAAAACAGAGAACTGCAGCCAAGAAAAGGTTATCCGCTATAGGAGGCTCCGAGATATATTGCCTTATAAATACTAACTTTTCACCAAAAATCAGTATAAGTAGGCTCTACCCGGTCTAACCAAGCAAGGTATGCATCTGAAACGCTTGGCTAGGTTCGAAGACTTCTCCCTGTTGAAGCTGATGGATACCAGGAATGAAGATGAATGGATTTGGCTATCAGCGGAAAGCAATCACTCGAGTATGAAAAATCATCGGGGTTCAGTTCGTCAGTAAAAGAGGAAAACCTAAGATGAACCGAGAAGGGTCCGATAGAACAAACTGCCTAAATATGATATAATCTAATGACGGAGAAGAAGAAAGAGGCGGAAGCGGTGCCATTGTTAATACGAACAAAAATAAAAATCGAAAAGGGGAAGGGAGTGAAGAAGACGAAGAAGTAGAGAAGACTAAGACTCAGAGCGGAGAGAAGAAAAGCAGAGAAGACGAGGAAAAGCAAAGAAAAGAAACTTGGTGACGAAGAAAAAAAAAAAGCCGTCGCGTCAAATCGATTTCTGAGGACGGCCATAATTGTGAAAAAACAGCGGCAATTAATATGAACTAATTAATGTCGCATGCAAGACAAAAGAAAATACCGAGATCGTGGCCATAGAAAAGAAAAGAACGGATAAGAGGAAAAATCGTACAGAAAATACGAATTGACTATGTCGAAATGCGCGCCTCTGATTATTGCAGCTACCGAATCAAATATTCGGAAGCTACCGAGGGGGCAATTGTTGGACGAATGACACGCGGCCACGTAATATGCCGGTGCACCATTCAACCCCAATCTTTAAGAGTAAAAATTAAAAAAGATTTTGGTGTACACCGGGAGCATCGACAATAATACTAATTAAGTAACCGTCAGGTGTAATATGACCGATTTCTTCTGTATTACTTTTTTTTATATTAAAAATTCAAAAGACATTGCAAATCATGTAAATTATTATAGACTCATTTTGCAGGGCTTAGTTAATAATTTTTTATTTACTTGGTTAGTAATAGCTTCTAATCTAAGGCCAGGCTACTATACTATTATGAGTATTGGAACCCTCGTACTCATAATTTGTTTACGAGGGTGGAGCTTCCGAATCGACGATCCACTCCGTAAAATAAGATTTAGAATATTTAAAACTTCTAGAAAATAAATTTCGTAAATTTTCAAAATCATAATAAAGTCCATCAAGTGGGCATAAAATGAACGGTCAAAATCGAACGACGTCCTAAAAAAGGATGATCGGATCCTTCAATTCAAGATCGGAATTATTGATCTTTATATATGTAGTGAATAGAATTTTCTATCAAAAATTCAACAAATTTTAATTCTTTTACACCGTTAAACTAGCAAGTATTCCATACCGGCCGTTAAAAATTGTCAAATTTGTGACCTCTTGATCGTAAGGTAAATGATGTCGAAAAATTATAAAATTTGATTTCTAGAAATTTTAAATACTGTAAATAACGTTTAACGGTGTGGATCGTCAATTCGGAAGCTCTATCATCGAAAATAACTTATGAGTACGAGGGCGATCGTACTCATAATAGTATAATAGCTGGACCCCTAATCTAATCCATATTTAAACAAACATAAAGTTGTACATTTTATACCCATTACATCTAATAGCAATCATTGATCATAAATGTGAGTACTTATGAAATCAATTATAGTTATTGTCACGTTCTATTTCTCTTCTTTTCTTTATTTTTTTGTTTTAATCATCCTCTTACGCCGGCATTAGCCGTTCAATATTATTTGGTGGGCAATCAAGTGGAGTGAAGTTAATTTAGCAATTAATTTTTCTTTATTAACTAGTTAATTCCATTCTATTTTAATAAGATAAAAGGATACAAAACTTATCTAAATTATAAACTATTTTAAATCAATACCTAGTCTTTTAAAATTTTAATTTTGCTATCCGATCTCTCAATTTGTTTGATTTAAGTTGGTCAACAGCAAATTAACTTTGAAATTTAAGCTGATTACTTTAATAAATTTATAGTTGTGAAAATTATATAAAATATACGAACTAAACATATAAAGATAAACATTCAAATTTTAAAATCAAAGTGTTATATATTCCAGACTCATATCTGTACTTACACCTAAACCAAATGAAGTCGAACACCTATATATATATATATATATATATATATATATCTATAAAATTATATGAAATAGTCATTGTTGGGCCAATAACGCGCGGCCACGTGGTATGCTGATGCACCATTCAACCCCAATCTTTACGAGCAAAGATTAAAAAAGATTTTGGTGTACACCGGGAGTATCGACAATAATACTAAGTAACCGTCAGGTGTAATTGAAAGAAGTTACAGCAACTGCAAATGGTTACGAGCGGTTATGATCGGCTTAAGGTGGCCCGAAAAAATAAGAATAGTGGCCGATCATGAATGGGACAATAACGGATTAATAGGGGCGACCTATAAATAAACAAATAACGTCCAAAAGAGGAGTCTTTTTCTTGAGAATAGAAGATCACCTTTACTTCCTCTGCATTTTCCTTACATTTTCTAAGAGTGGTCTACTTATAATTTTTACTTTCCCGCATCTACTATTTTTCCTAGGAGTAGTTGCAGTTTAGATCAACCGAATCTATATGCCCTCAGGCACACTCATCCCTTGTACTAGTTTCTCAGGTTAATTTCAATATATAAAGGCATTCAGCTCTTCAATCAACCCAAAATACAGTGCATTCCGTATATTCGGCTCATCTAGCCGAACCGAATTTATAGTAAAAGATTCTAAACTCGGCTGATCTGATCCCTCATCAGCCGAATCATTTGATCCAATCGAAGGGCACAAACTTTGAGGGTCACTAATCATAGCCGTTCCGTTTCCCTACACTCTTTCAAAAGGAGATCTTTGACCGGGTCAAAGACTAGAAAATTCAGCTTTTAACAATTTTTGGCACGCCCGATGAGACAGTTTAGGTAAGTTTAAGAAAAAAAATAGTGTAACAAAGAAAGAAATAGTGCAACAAGAGTTGAAACAGTGCAATAAGAGGAGAAACAGTATAAATATCTCTTAAAGGTATGAATTTTACATCTCAATAGGTGCAAGAAGAAAAAAATAGTGTAAATATCTCTCAAATAGTGCACTGTTTCAACTCTTGTTGTAATTTTTATTTTAAAGCTGCAGTTTACATCTTAAGTAGTGCAACTTATATCCATAATAATGCAACGCTCTTTTAAAACAATGCAATTTTATTTTAACGGTGCAATTTCATCTTAATCTTTTTTTATAATTTTTTATCTTTATTTTTTTCTTACTTATTCTATAATTTTTTTTCTCACCCCTCTCTACCTACGGACATGGTGCAGGCGACGACGCGGCTAAGGACCCCCCAGCTCCGAGGCTGCAGCTCCACAGCAACCTTTACGATATCGGCGTCGGCGAAGATGCGTCATCATCAGAGACGGCAGAGGAGAAAGAAAATGGAGAGGACGAGAAGGGCGGCGTCGGCGAAGATGCGTCGTAGTCGGAGACGGTGGAGGAGTCGGAGAGGAAAAAAAAAAAAAGACTCGCGGCGCGACCTCGGCGGGGTCGAAGGCGAGGAAGGTTGGGGGCCTAGTTAGTTAATTAGCGATTAATATGCGAATTATATGCGAATTTTTGAAGATACGAATTAAACGCCTCTTTCCGTATTTATTCGAAAAGTTTGAAAAAAAACGTGATTTCTTCGACAAAAATAATTGTTCGCGAATTATTCGCGATTCACGAATGATTCGACTAAAAAAACGGCGCTCGCGGTCACGGATTCGCAACCGAGGGTCGCGGATTTGCGGCCGAGGGTCGCGTCGTCATCGCTCTCGTCGCCGAACTCGTCCGGGTCGTCCTCCTCCTCCGCTGCCGTAGCCGGCACCGGGAGCAAGAGTCGCCGCGGCGGCGGATGCCTTCTCGCGCTGTCCGCGGAAAAATGTGGAAGAGAAACAGTAAAAAAAATCGGGGCTTTTGAGCAGACTTTTGTGCGCGGTCCACGAGGCCACTTTGTGGCCTCGTGGACCGCATGAGAGGGAGGTCCACGGTGGACCTTCCCTCTTATTACTCCTCTTATTAGTCAATATATATATATTATATATATTATATATATATATATATATATATACTATATATATATATATATATATATATATTCATTTATTGTATATAATATATATATATAATTTTTATATATTATTAATATATATTTATTATAATTTTGAATATATTTAATCTATATATATAAATTATAAGGCCAATTTGCATAAAAAATCCACTTATTTTGGGCTTTTGCAAAACCGGGCCACCTTTTTCGTTTTTGCAGATTCGGTCCGCTTTTTTCGTCGCCTGACCAAAATGCCCCTCCTATACAATAGCCTCCCGCACGTATTTCTTGACATACGTATACTACCCTACTATCTTGCCGTACGGTCTGGCGCGCATTAAATAACCCGCTTATTTCTCGGAACCCGGACCACATCCGCCCCCGCTATTCGCCGGCCCCGCTGTTTCCTGTTCGGCTTAAAACTTTACGAAATTTTCGAACGCTATTGACAAATAGCGCGCGCCCCGCAACAGGGATAATAGTGTAACGCGAAGAGCTACGAAATGAGAAATGGTGCAAACGACCTCTATAACAGTGCATCCTACCCTCGTTCCAGTGCAACCAAACCATAATCAATCAAAATTTTACTTTCTCCATTTCTTAATATAATCTGAACTTAAAAGTGCAAATGAACGGCGTCCCCTCCAAATGCAGGCGAGGAAGTTCTGCGGCGGGGCTGGATGGTCGGCGATGTGCGACAAAAGAGTCGGCAGGCGAGGAAGATCTGCGGCGGGGCTGGACGCTCAACGGCGGGGTTCGGAGTCCGAGAGGCGCGACATAACGGCTAAACGATTGTGTAAAGTTTTCCTATAAAAGATCACGCGTCCTTTTAACTGTTAAATAAGTTCACAGTTAAGCGCGAATAATAGTGCAAGGCAGTGTTAATTACAGAATAATATTTTTCAAAAGAGTGCAAAGAAGCTTGTAAGAGTGCAATACGGGAAAATAACAGTGTAATGGATTTTATCTACGAGTACAACGAAACATGTAAGAGTGCAATACGGTTATAATACCAGTGCAATTTTTCGGAACAGACTCGTACTAAGCTTTTAAGAGTGCAATACGGTAGTATTCCTCAGCGTATTCCTCAACCGATGTATACCATGCCGTACTGTCTGGCGCTCATTAAATGCGCCGCGTCCGCTGTACGCAACCCAACCTCCCTCGATCATTACTCGGAACTCGGACCACATCCGCCCCCGCTATTCGCCGGCCCCGCTGTTTCCTGTTCGCAAGCTATTGACAAATAGTGCGCGCCCCGATAATAGTGTAACGCGAAGAGCTACGAAAGGAGAAATGGTGCAACAGACGTCTATAACAGTGCATCCGTAGCTTCGTTCCAGTGCAACCAAACAATGACAGTCAAAATTGACTTATTTTATTTCATAATGTAATCTTAAGCTAATAGTGCAAATGAAAGGACATGGGGGCCGTCGATAATATACGGGAGGAGTGGGAGGAGGCTCTACGACCTATTTTAAAGTGATGTTACAGTAATACGGCTCTTGAGGTGAGCATTAGCCACTTTCTGTTCACGACAAAAACTAATATTTCGCGAGCATTAATAGTCGGTTACCTAAATGGTTACGCAACGTAGGGTAAAGGAGTACCTCGACTCGATTCCTCAAATGCCTGTTCGTTTTCTATAAAAGCACTCTCCAGGGACTTGGGCAACTGGCGACGAGGAAACGGCGATAATGGAGGATCACGAGACGAGAGGAGAGACCCGCAGGAGACGTCGACGAAGAAGAGGCTCGGTCGTAAGTGTATCATCCAGTAAGGAGGCGTGATTCGCACTATCTGAAGTGCTGTGCTTTATTTGCGACGAGGTACCACCCTATACCAGGTTCTTAAATTCTTCCAGATCTTTATTCTTNCGACATAACGGCTAAACGATTGTGTAAAGTTTTCCTATAAAAGATCACGCGTCCTTTTAACTGTTAAATAAGTTCACAGTTAAGCGCGAATAATAGTTCAAGGCAGTGTTAATTACAGAACAATATTTTTCAAAAGAGTGCAAAGAAGCTTGTAAGAGTGCAATACGGGGAAATAACAGTGTAATGGATTTTATCTACGAGTGCAACGAAACATGTAAGAGTGCAATACGGTAGTAATACCAGTGCAATTTTTTGGAACGGACTCGTACTAAGCTTTTAAGAGTGCAATACGGTAGTATTCCTCAGCGTATTCCTCAACGGATGTATACCATGCCGTACTGTCTGGTGCTCATTAAATGCGCCGCGTCCGCTGTACGCAACCCAACCTCCCTCGATCATTACTCGGAACTTGAACCACATCTGCCCCCGCTATTCGCCGGCCCTGCTGTTTCCTTTTCGAAAGCTATTGACAAATAGTGCGCGCCCCGATAATAGTGCAACGCGAAGAGCTACGAAAGGAAAAATGGTGCAACAGACGTCAATAACAGTGCAACCGCATTTGTAACAGTCCAAAGTTTACTTATTTTATTTTTAATTTAATCTTAAGGTAATAGTGCAAATGAAAGGACATGGTTACGTCGAATATAGCGGTGTGAAGTAGGAGGAGGCTCCACCACCTCTTTATTGCCGCCGCCGCCGCGGCGCTATACCTCCGCGCGCCAGGGTTAATAGTGCAAGGCGAAGGCTCTGCGGCAGGAGAAACGGTGGAACAAACCTTCTAACATGCAACCGTAGCGTCGTTCCAGTGCAAGGAGACTGCTAGGATGAGGAGGAGGGTCGATCGAAAGGTTACGATCCAGCAACGAGGCGATCAGAAAGAACGATCCAGCAACGAGGCGTTAGGGTTGATTCGCACTATCTGGAATGTTTCATTTGTTTTGGGCAATTTGGAGCTCCGCTCTACCATGAAAAAGACAGTACAGACAGAAAAATATAGAACTAATTTCATAAGGGTGTAACTATGTCACAATAATAGTGCAACGTAGGGTAAAAAAGTAGAACTAATTTCATAAGGGTGCAACTATGTCACAATAATAGTGCAATGGATTCATGGAATAGCAAACACACGGTCTGGCGAATAGCGTGGATATACGCTCCCAGCGCAGCGCACATTTAATGCTTCTAAAAGTACGTAGCGTAACGTCTACATTATAGCGTCTCTTCTATGAGGATAGGAGACACCGGTGGTTATATCGAAGCTGCCTCGGAAAAAGTATAAGCGACTATTTCGAATGTTACTCGTAAAGGCGTTGCACTGTTATGACGAATGTTACTCTAATATTGCGCCAGTATTGCACTTTTTTTGCATTTTGTTACTTGGCGTTGCACTATTATTACAGCCTATTGTTGCACTATTTTTATACGATTGAATGATTTATTGATATTTTAAAGTGATGTTACAGTAATACGGCTCTTCAGGTGAGCATTAGCCACTTTCTGTTCACGACGAAAACTAATATTTCGCGAGCATTAATAGTCGGTTACCTAAATGGTTACGCAACGTAGGGTAAAGGAGTACCTCGACTCTATTCCTCAAATGCCTGTTCGTTTTCTATAAAAGCACTCTCCAGGCACTTGGGCAACCGGCGACGAGGAAACAGCGATGATGGAGGTACACGAGACGAGAGGAGAGACCCGCAGGAGACGTCGACGAAGAAGAGGCTCGGTCGTAAGTGTATCATCCAGTAAGGAGGCGTTAAGATTGATTCGCACTATCTGAAGTACTGTGCTTTATTTGCGACGAGGTACCACCCTATACCAGGTTCTTAAATTCTTCCAGATCTTTATTCTTATCGATAGATTCTAAATTTATCCTGACTATACTGTCTCTTTACGAACAATGTAGTGCCAAAACGTCAATGCGAAAGTGCCTAGTGCAAATAAAGCTCCGACATACCCCTCCGAGCGAGCCCTCTCCTCTTTGCCATTTCATCTTCCGATAGAGGAACCTCAGAGTATGTTATGTGCTCGTGGATTTGCGGCAAGCTTTGATGATGATTCAGTACTTTTGTAAAATGAAGGCCTAATTTTGTTCATTAATAATGTTGATGCGAAAGTTACAGTTGATGTTGTGAACATCGTATTGTATGCAAAACGTGTATTATATGTTGCGTTTTCGTCAAAGACAATGTATAATTTGCTTGTATATTAATAAAGAGATCCCTTTCTTTACATTGTTACGCCTTATAGTAAATATATCTGTATAATTCATTATATTCATGCACCGCTTTTAGCTGTATTACACTATTAGCGCAGATTTTACACTATTATTTCCGACGATGTTGCACTTTTACATTCATATTATAAACAAATTCAGAGAAAGTCTTACACTGTTTTTTGGCCACTTGCAGTACTTAGGAAACAATGTTACAAATAATTTTAAAAAAGTTCTTGCACCAAGGAATTTTCTTGTAGTCGTTAGACAGTTGTTGCACTATTTAGGCAATTTATTACACTAATTGGTGAAAGACCACACGATTAATTTTACAACGTTAAACGCGATTAATAGTGCGACGCGCTGTAAAAGAGCTCAAATAGGCCCGTAATGGTGTAATATTATCGTAGTAATCGATCAATGGTTTGAAAGTAATGGTGCAACGAGTCAACAATTTTTAGGACTGGCTTATGATGGTCCATATATTTTATAATACACCTTCAATAGTATGTTGAGAATGGTGCAATAAGAAGTTTAATCAGGGATTATATCCGGGATGAATTCTCCCGAAGAAAGTTCGATGTGTCGCCAGTGTCTCTTCCCCTCTCTTACCGGCCAGTGCCTCTTCACTACTTACTCGAGTATAACGATCACGTCAATGTACTATTCTGTCGCTACATTTAATGCCACTATCTTTCACATTCTCGCTGTTGGCTGATTGTTGTGCTAATGTGTCAGGTTTTGTATGGACTCTTACGCTGTTTCGTGAGAAGGTTGGCCCATATTAGCATCCCACTAACTTTCAAACTCCTGTTGCTCCCCATTACCCTATTCTAATCTTTTAAGGCCTCTAAACCGCCTTACGTCGGTCATTGCCCTAACAGCCGCATTTCTATTTATAACCACCACCGTCCACTTCGAATCCCATCGGCGAATACACGACCTTTCTAAATCTACATTCCTTGCAATGGCGTCGAAGTCGTCGCAATCTACTGATTCATCGTCTGCCGACGGCCGTAAGGTGCCTTCGCGGCCGGTTGCCGGCGGCCCCGCCGGTAGATTCATTGTGAATTCTCGATGTTTCGTCGGAGCGTACAAGAAGACTTACGCGTCGATTGTGAAGCTGCATCATCTTCCCGTCATCCAGAGTACGATATTTAGTAATATCTTACACTTCCCCGACATCACCTCAGATAGGCTATTGCTGGAGTTCATCCTCCGTCATTGGAATGAGGGTGTAGAATTCGAAATAGGCCCTCAAGTCATACGCTTCACGGCCAATAAGGTGGCAGTTCTTCTTGGATTACCCCTGTCGGTCCAAGCTCTAGACCTAAGCCTCAATTGGGGGTCGGATATTCAAAATCGTTTCCTTGAGAGGAAGAAGGTCGACCGCAAGAACCTGGAGGTGGTTTTGAAAGAGATGTCACCCAAGAAGGACGAAGAGGACATTACCGACTTCGTGAAATTACTTATTCTCTACTTTTTTTGTTGTATTCTTTTCACCAATACCAACAATCTGTCCCAAAGGACTGGTGGGTCTTGTCGATGATCTCCCCGCTCTGGCACGCTACAATTGGCCGGAAGCAGTACACCGGCTTATAATCGACAGCCTATGCTCCGCCGCCGTTAAATTGCAAGCTAATTCGAAGCGGGAAGGATACGTTTTTGGATGCACTCCGCTTCTCCCAGTAAGTCTCTATTGTTCAAGTAATCGTGCAAATCCAATTTCTAAAATAGTGCAAATTAAGCTATTATATACTTAATCATGTAACTGTGTGAACTCTAGTGTAATATCTTTCTGATATTAGTGTAATAATATCTTTGCTATCAGGTGTGGATATATGAGCACACTGGGTACAGATGCCCTCTGCTTTCCCGCCGCGCAATATTGCCTCGTATCCAGAGATGGGATACGATTAGATGGACTCGTCGTTCGCGGGGATCGTCGAGAGTGAAGGAGGATTTTAACTTCACTACGTGCCGCCGCAGGCTCGAACTCTCCCCGGAGGAACTACGGCTGGTGGGTGTCGAGGCTCAAGTTTCGAGGCGCCACCGCCGCCCCAGGAATGAGGAACCTCCGGGCGGTTATAAAGAGGTGATGGCGGCAATTAGCCGTCTGGAGGCCGTGGTGTTCAGTCTTGCCACTTCCGTTGCCGGCATACTCAGCAATCTGGCACTCCTACCAGCACCAAAATCGACCCCGGTACCTACTAGAATTATCAAAAGCAAGAAGAGGAGGCACGATGGGGTGCAAGTACCAACACCCCCACCGTCAAAATCATCTACGTGATCGACACAGGGAGTTAAAAAAAGAAGGATAGGATCCGTATTGGCGATGCCCGCACCGATCTCGGCCATTAAGGAGAATCCCGAAATCGGAAAAGAACGGTCGAGAGCTTCTTCGAAATCTAGAAAGGATGGGGCACGCCAAAAACTATCGAGTCCGCCAAAGGCTCCCAAGGAGTGTCTTAAAAATCGCACGCCGGTGAGGGCCAAACAATTTCGAAGCCCATACGATCTCCGACCTCGCTTGGAACGAAAAAAGAAAGCTGACGAAACAATCGCCGATGACACAATCGCCGACGTATGTGACGCCCTTATTATTTTACATTCTCAACAAACGATTGATTCGTAAATTTCATCTCAATAATAATGTAACGGTATCAGACTTCGATTAATAAACTCTTGTTTTGGTTCTGTATTTGTGTAAATTTCTTTGTAATAGTGCATCATATACTTGTGTAGTGTAACATATAATCGCTTTTTTTGTATGCAGGCTTCGCAGCCGAGACGGAGTGAAAAATATGACCATCCAAAAGCTGGTCTTTTCGCAGGAGACTCCTTTATAAAAAGCGATGAAGTAAGTAATAGTGTAAACGGAGTAAGTAATAGTGTAAACGGGAATTAAATAGTATAATATCTAAATAATTAGTGTAATTGACGCCAATTTTAAATTTTTTTAAATTTAGCTGCATAACATCGTCATCCAAATATGTGAAGACGTGCCCCCGTTATCTTCACTACCAGAGGTGCCGGCGGCGGGGGCTCCGGTGGCGGCGACGGTAACACACGTTCCGCCGAAAGAGGAGCCGGCGGCAACCGAGGCGGCGGAACCGGACACAGCGGGGGTAACTTTCGTGGCGACGGTGGATGAAAATGAAGCGGCGGGAGCGGCAGATGAGGAGGAAAATATGGCGGTAGAGGCGAAAGTGGAGGCTGTGGCGAAGGAAAAGGTGGAGACTGCTGCAGCGCCGGCGGAGGACGAGGAAAAGGAGGAGGCGAAGACGACGGAGGAGGCTGCGAAGGAGGTGGCCGCGAAGGAAAAGGTGTGGGCGGCGGCAGCTGCGGCGGAGGAGGTGGACAAGGAGATTGCGGTTGCGACTACGGCAGCGGAGGAAAAGGACTTCGAATTAGTGTCGGGGGTTGCTTCGGAGTTATCGTCGATACACAGTAAGACGACTCGGGCATCTAAACGTGTAAGTTGATATTACATCGATACTCTTGAAATAATGCAAAATATTGCTATTCCTGTAATATAACCTTGATTGTTGCACTACTTTAAATTTTTTGTACAGGACATTAAAAAAATGGACAAGCCTCGCCCGAAGAGACGCTTGGTGCGTCTCTCGACGACGACAAAGGCACCTACACAAATTGCGAAGTCTTCCATGCAAGAACCCAGCATTATAGAGGTGCGTGAATATTGCAACATTACATTTCATTAATGCGATACAGCTTATAATAGTGTAAGAATGTCCTGCAATGGTGTAATTACGATCTGATTCTTTCATTTTTTGCTAAATAGCATCCAATAATCATCGACATCCCCCCCTCCTCGGATGAAACATCAAAATTTATAAAGGGCAAAATACTCAAATTGAATGTCGCAAAATCATCACCGACACTGGATTTAAAGTATTACGGCAAGGGTGAGTTGCCGAAGGAGGATCAGGAGCGAATTGAAAAATTCCTGACAAACACCACCCCCTCCGCATTAGTACTGCCTTCGAAAGATATTGACATCGGGAGGAAGGACTTGGTTGATCTAACAAGTCATATGGCCTTCGTCAGCTCCGATGTTATTGACGGCTACCAGCATTTACTCCAGGAGGCGGAAGGCCACAGGTGCATATACTCCACGACATTACTTTATCATACCCTAGGGACTGCAATGAGCCCCAAGATATTTTTGGACGACATCACCGAGGAGAGGATCAGTGAGGCGAAGTACTGGTTCATCCCGCTCTTCGACTTCCAACACTGGCATTTGCTGACTGTTGATCTCCAAGACGGGAAGTACCTCCACTTATCGTCCATTAAAAATCCTAAATACAACGTGAGGTTTGAAAAAGCAGTAAGTGTTTCCTAATACTTTAAAATTGTACCAGCATTATCCCATTATATTTCTAATTAGTGCAATGATTTCTATGCAGTGTAAGTTCATAGGAAATTATTTGCAACAAAAATTTTTCAATTTGTTTGGGGACCGCGGTACCCGTCCCGTCGACTGGGAGAAGATCAATATGGAAGACATCGCGATTCAAGATCAGTCCAATGACTGCGTAATCTTCCTTTTAGCATACGAGGAATACTTACAGAAGGGGTGGAACTTGGACTTCTCCCAGAATGATATGACCATGAGACACGACGAGATAGCAGCAGAATTCTTGCGTCTTTTTTACTCGTAATAATTCGAGGCTGATTCAAGTTACAGTTCTTTCATTTGTACTGTCATTTTTTTCATACTAAGATGAATTGGTGTACATAATGTAATTCTCATTACCTTTGTTATAAAGAAATTAATAGAATTTTACTTGTAATATTCCTCGTTACACTATTTTCAAGAATGTTGAACTATTATCCCTCCTTGCTTCAAGGTGTTTGCACTGGAGCGAGTCTAGTGATGCACGCTTAGAAGGGCTGTTACATCATTTAACCTGGCTTTGCTTTTTCTTGTTGCACTATTATCTCAGTCATGTTTTAGGTTCTCATATTTAAAATTATTAAAGTCGAACAGCAAACAGCTGGGGTAGCGAATAGCGGAACGGATGTTGTCCGAGTACCGAAAAAGAGCCATGTTGCGTGAAGCGCATGGGCCGCATTTAATGCCCCGAAGGGTTTGTCTAGGGTGTTTACAATCTGTGTAACAGTGCAATGTAATGTATATAATGGTGCATTTTATTTTACAAGTGGTGTAAAAAAATTCATCTTGTATTATAACAGTGTAATGTAATAGAGATAATAGTGCAATTCTTGTTGAAAATGGTGATTAGTTTACAGCTGTTACACTATTTTATTTCCATTCCCAAACAGCGAAACTTGCTCACCTTCCCGAGGCGAAATTTCCTTACAATCCTGTAATTATATGAGGCCCATGTGCTATACGCAACAGCGCCGTTTTATGACAGAGTATGAAATGTAAGCCATTAAAAAGCCATTAATGCAGCAAGCGCGGGAAAGGCGGGTTTAGAGCGTAGATATTCTATTCGCCAAAGCCAGTGTTTGCTGTTAGATTTTTTATTTTTTTATTTATATTATTTGGAAGTGCAGCCGCATTTGTCTCAAGGACTGAAGGGAATAAAATCTAAAATCTATTGATTCCGCTGTGTCAAGTACTAT
>NC_033635.1:4479730-4531719 GCF_001540865.1 Ananas comosus
GCGTAAGATCGATTCTAGACTGCTGGGGGTTGTACTTGCACCCCATCGTGCTCCTTTCTTACTTTTGATTAATTGCCAATGGTGCCGGGGGATTTTTGTGCTTGGTAGAGTGCCGGATTGGCTGAGTTATGGCCGGCAACGGAAGTGGGCAAGACTGAACTACACGGCTACAGACGCTATTGCCGCCATCACCATCTTTATAACTGCCGAGGTTCCTCATCTCCTGGGGCGGCGGTGGTGCCCGAACTTGAGCTCGCACACAGCCGTATGTTCTCCAGGGAGAGTTCGAGCCTGCGAGGCACGTGCGAGTTAAAACCTCCTTCACTTCGACATCGCCCCGAAATGACTGAGCTCCATTAATTCGTATCGCCATCTCTGAGACACGATGGCATATTGCACGACTGAAGAAGGCATGAGAGGCATTCTGTACCAGTGGCCTCATATATCCCACCTGATAGCAAAGATATATATTACACTATATTCAGAAAAAGATATTACACTAGAGTTACACACAGTTACATGATTTAAGTATACAATAGATATTCTATAATTTGCACTATTTTAGAAATTGGATTTGCACGATTACTTGAACAATAGAGACTTACTGGGAGAAGCGGGGTGCATCCAAGAACATATTCTACCCGCTTCGAATTAGCTTACAATTTAACGGCGGCGGAACATAGGCTGTCGATTATAAATCGGTGTACTGCTTCCGGCCAATTGTAGCGTGCCAGAGCGGGAAGATCATCGACAAGACCCACCAGTCCTTTGGGACATAGATTATTGGTATTGGTGAAAAGAATACAACAAAAAAAGTAGAGAATAAGTAATTTCACAAAATCGGTAATGTCATTTTCGTCCTTCTTGGGTGACATCACCTTCAAAACCACCTCCAGGTTCTTGCGGTCGACCTTCTTCCCCTCAAGGAAACGATTTTGAATATCCGACCCCCAATTGAGGCTTAGGTCTAGAGCTTGGCCGACAGGGGTAATCTAAGAAAAACTGCCACCTCCTTGGCCGTGAAGCGTATGACTTGAGGGCCTATTTCGAATTCTACACCCTCCTTCCAATGACGGAGGATGAACTCCAGCAATGGCCTATCTGAGATGATGTCGGGGAAGTATAAGATATTACCAAATATCGTACTCTTGATGACGGGAAGATGATGCGGCTTCACTACCGACGCGTAAGTCTTCCTGTACGCTTCGACGAAACACCGAGAATTCACAATGAATCTACCGACGGGGCCGCCGGCAACCGGCCGCGAAGGCGCCTTACGGCCGTCGGCAGACGATGAATCAGTAGATTGCGACGACTTCGACGCCATTGCAAGCAATGTAGATTTAGAAAGGTCGTGTATTCGCCGATGGGATTCGAAGTGGACGATGGTGGTTACAAATAGAAATGTTGCTGTTAGGGCAATGACCGACGTAAGGCGATTTAGACGCCTTAAAAGATTAGAATAGGGTAATGGGGAGCAACAGGAGTTTGAAAATTAGTGGGATGCTAGTATGGGCCAACCTTCTCACGAAACAGCGTAAGAGTCCATACAAAACCTGACACATTAGCACAACAATCAGCCAACAGCGAGAATGTGAAAGATAGTGGCATTAAATGTAGCGACAGAATAGTACATTGACGTGATCGTTATACTCGAGTACGTAGTGAAGAGACACTGGCCGGTAAGAGAGGGGAAGAGACACCGGCGACACATCGAACTTTCTTCGGGAGAATTCATCCCAGATATAATCCCTGATTAAACTTCTTATTGCACCATTCTCAATATACTGTTGAAGGTGTATTATAAAAAATATGGACCATCATAAGCCAGTCCTAAAAATTATTGACTCGTTGCACCATTACTTTCAAACCATTGATCGATTACTACGATAATATTACACCATTACGGGCCTATTTGAGCTCTTTTACAGCGCGTCGCACTATTAATCGCGTTTAACGTTGTAAAATTAATCGTGTGGTCTTTCACCAATTAGTGTAATAAATTGCCTAAATGGTGCAACAACTGTCTAACGAGTACAAGAAAATTCTTTGGTGCAAGAACTTTTTTAAAATTATTTGTAACATTGTTTCCTAAGTACTGCAAGTGGTCAAAAAATAGTATAAGTTTTTCTCTGAATTTGTTTATAATATGAATGTAAAAGTGCAACATCGTCGAAAATAATAGTGTAAAATCTACGCTAATAGTGTAATACAGCTAAAAGCGGTGCATGAATATAATGAATTATACAGATATATTTACTATAAGGCGTAACAATGTAAAGAAAGAGATCCCTTTATTAATATACAAGCAAATTATACATTGTCACTACAACAAAAACGGTCTATAGCGACACTTTTAAATATAGGTACATGTCAAAAAAGTGCTGCTAGCTAAAATTACCGACACTTTTAAAAAGTGTTGCTATTGTGGGGTCGCTAGATATATAGTGACAGTTAAAGAGTGTCGCGATAACCTAAAAGAATGCTGCTAATTTACCAACACTTATTTAAGCATTTAGCAACCGCCGAAACTCTATCTCGTTGGCTGCGGTGGCGAAGGAGAACAACAGGAAAGGCTCTTCGTCTAGAATTTCAGTGGATTGAGTGAAGAGAGAAGAAAAGATAGTAATTGATTTTTTTTTTTTTTCTTTTCTGTTTGTAATCGGGCCAAATGGACTAGGTGTTGTGGGTTGAGTAGAGTAATCTTTTATTTTTAGTTGGATTGAGCTTTATATATAGGCATTAGTAGATATTTTTTTAAGTTTTAGGATAAATAGGACACTTACTCAAAAGTGTCCCAAACATGTGTCGCTATAACCTAATTCTGTTGTAGTGTGTCTTTGACGAAAACGCAACATATAATACACGTTTTGCATACAATACGATGTTCACAACATCAACTGTAACTTTCGCATCAACATTATTAATGAACAAAATTAGGCCTTCATTTTACAAAAGTACCAAATCATCATCAAAGCTTGCCGCCAAATCCACGAGCACATAACATACTCTGAGGTTCTTCTATCGGAAGATGAAATGACAGAGAGGAGAGGGCTCGCTCGGAGGGGTATGTCGGAGCTTTATTTGCACTAGGGACTTTGGCATTGACGTTTTGGCACTACATTGTTCGTAAAAAGACAGTATAGCCAGAAAAAATTTAGAATCTATCGATAAGAATAAAGATCTGGAAGAATTTAAGAACCTGGTATAGGGTGGTACCTCGTCGCAAATAAAGCACAGTACTTCAGATAGTGTGAATCAATCTTAACGCCTCCTTACTGGATGATACACTTACGACCGAGCCTCTTCTTCGTCGACGTCTCCTGCGGGTCTCTCCTCTCGTCTCGTGATCCTCCATCATCGCCGTTTCCTCGTCGTCGGTTGCCCAAGTCCCTGGAGAGTGCTTTTATAGAAAACGAACAGACATTTGAGGAATCGAGTTGAGGTACTCCTTTACCCTACGTTGCGTAACCATTTAGGTAACCGACTATTAATGCTCGCGAAATATTAGTTTTCGTCGTGAACAGAAAGTAGCTAATGCTTACCTCAAGAGCCGTATTACTGTAACATCACTTTAAAATAGGTCGTGGAGCCTCCTCCCACTCCTCCCGTATATTATCGACGGCCCCCATATCCTTTCATTTGGCCTATTAGCTTAAGATTACATTATGAAATAAAATAAGTCAATTTTGAACTGGAACGAAGCTACGGATGCACTGTTATAGACGTCTGTTGCACCATTTCTCCTTTCGTAACTCTTTACGTTGCACTATTATCGGGGCGCGCACTATTTGTCAATAGCTTTCGAAAAGGAAACAGCGGGGCCGACGAATAGCGGGGGCGGATGTGGTTCGAGTTCCGAGTAATGATCGAGGGAGGTTGGATTGCGTACAGCGGACACGGCGCATTTAATGAGCGCCAGACAGTACGGCATGGTATACATCGGTTGAGGAATACGCTGAGGAATACTACCGTATTGCACTCTTAAAAGCTTAGTACGAGTCTATTCCAAAAAATTACACTGGTATTACAACCGTATTGCACTCTTACATATTTCGTTGCACTCGTAGATAAAATACATTATACTGTTATTTTTTCGTATTGCACTCTTACAAGCTTCTTTGCACTCTTTTAAAAAATATTATTCTGTAATTAACACTGTCTTGCACTATTATTCGCACTTAACTATGAACTTATTTAACAGTTAAAAGGACGCGTGATCTTTTATAGAAAAATTTTACACAATCGTTTAGCTGTTATGTCGCGCCTCTCGGACTCCGAACCCCACCGTTGAGCGTCCAGTCGCGCCGCAGATCTTCCTGGCTTGCCGACTCTTATGTCGCACATCACCGACCGTTCAGCCCCGCCGCAAAGCTTCCTCGCCTGCATTTGTAGGGGACGTCGTTCATTTGCACTTTTAAGTTCAGATTATATTAAGAAATGGAGAAAGTAAAATTTTAACTGATTATGATTTGGTTGCACTGGAACGATGGTAGGATGCACTGTTATAGAGGTCGTTTGCACCAGTTCAGATTATAAATTGAGGTATAAGCGGGGATTAGATCAATTTTGCGTTTCGATGAAAATTGGGTTATTCTTGAAAATAAGAAAAATAGCGTTTGGTTAGGTAAGATGGAATAAAAATTGAAGTGGGTAGTTATAAATAAAAAATAATAATATTATTCTTTTTTTATATTAGAATTAGAATTTTTATATTTTATATTTATATTTTAAAATTTAAAATATAAACTTTTAAATTTTAAAAATCAAAATTAAATTTTAAATTTAAAATCTCAAATTTATAATTTTAAAAAATTAATTTATCATGAATATTATTAGATAATCATAAATGTTAATTAATACATTAATTACCAGATTAATTAATCATTAATCAATTAACCATGAGTACTGTTAATTAATAAATTATCTAACTATAAATAATTTAATAAGTTAACAAATTAGGCTAATATATTAATATATTAGTAAATTAATAATTAATTAATTATTTGATTAGTTATGTTGGTAAAAATATTAATTTATTTATCAATAAAGATATTAGTTATTGCATAAACACACTAATAAATAATTATTAATTTAGCTAATATTTTATTATTAAATTAGTTAATTTTTAATTTAGCTAATTAGTTAATAAAATAATATATATAATATATTAATTAATAATATTTTATTATTAAACTAGTAGAGGAATAAAAAAAAAATTTTGTTATTCCACCAAAAAGGTGGAATAACAAATTTTCCTCTTAACGAATTATTCTAAAATAACCCGTTAAGAAGGAAATTAAATAAACTCACTCCCTCTTATAGTGTTTGGATGAATTAGAGGGATAAAATGGTCTATTCCCACTTTATCCCTCAACCAAATAATGCCTAAAATAAAATATTTGATTAGTTTGTGACGCCACGCCACCAATGCACCCGGTACATTCTAGAATTTTTCCTAAAATTTATACTCGTTTTGAAGTGCACCGGTAATAATAATTTTAGACAAAAAGACGGTAAAATGTTTGTACACCTGTTTCATAGAATTGTACATGTAGATTTTTCGTTTCATTATATCTGTGGTAATTATCTTTCTACAAACACGTAACTAGGCTACACACTAGTATATATAACACAAAGGAAAATTCATCACTCACGATCTCACGCGCAAATAGTAAATAATTCGATAATTGATATCTAAAATTCAAGTTCAAATTTTAATTATATGATACACATCACAAAAAAAAATTTTAATTAAATTTTGATTTTTAGAACTACAATAAAAATATTTATTATTTGACTAAATTACAAAAAATTTTTCTGTAATTATCCGTTTTTTTATTATGGCATTTAAAAACCTACACTTTACTCCCTTATAAAATAAAAAATATTCACATGAAATTACGATGTGTAAAATGACCATTTTGCCCCTGGCCGTTTTCGTCTTTTTTCTCATCTTTCTCAGCTGCCCCTTCGATCGGCTGCGATTTCCATCTCAATCGGCCGCGATTTCTCTTCATTTCATTCTCCACCTGCTCCCCTTCTCCTCCTGCACCCTCGCCGCCTCTCGATTTCGACGATAGTAGGAAAAAAATCGATGTGGGTGTTGATGGAAAGATAGGCAATGACAACGAGGACAAAGACGAGACGGCGGAGGAGGACGAAGGAAATGTGGGCGAGGGCGAGGCAATGGAGGACGGCGAGGCGGCGGCGAGGCGGAAGGAGACGAAGCAACAAGAAAGAGAACGAAGGAGTATTTTCGGCATAAAAAAATATTTTATAACGGAATCCTAACGATAGAGAGTAAAATGCACATTTTTAATTTTACAATAAGATAAAGTATAGATTTTTAAATGTCAGAGAAAAAAAATAAAAAAACAGATTATTATAAAAAAAAATTTTATAATTTAACCTTATTATTTTATCAATTTGTTGAAATATTATCTTCTTTTGTCCAGCTCATACTATCAATTCAACAATTTAAAAATTCAATTTCTAATAGAGATTGAGAAAAATTAAAAAGACGGATATTTACACGGAGGTTTTGTGTAATTTAGCTTCTTTTGTTTCATTAGTGTGCGTTTTTTCACCTGAGCCGGGCTGGCGAGGGAAAGACGGCGTCCCAGATGTCGCCGAAGGCTGTGGTGATGGCGCGGTGGTGGCGGCGGTCGTTGAGCGAGAGCAAGCAGCGGAGCAGCTGCTCCAGCCCGGCGGCGTCGTAGATCTCCTTCTCCACCACCATCTCCGCCATCGACCGCCGGAAGTCCCCCCGTGGGTCCTCCGACCTCTTCACCACCGCGAAGCTCTCCCCCACCCTCCCCTCAACCGCCACCGCCGCACTCCGCCGCCGGAGAAATTTCTCCGGCGACGACACCGGCGTCTCCGTCTCGTCGTCGTCGTCCTCCTCCTCCTCCCCCTCCTCCTCCTCCTCGCCGCTCGAGAGCCGCGCGCTCCCCGCGCCGCGGCGCCTCCACCGCGGCCGTCCGCCGTCGGAGTCGATTTTCCGGCGGGGGGAGGAGTCGCCGTCGCCGGGGGTGACGACGTGCCACTTCTCCTCCCGGCGCCAGAGGTACGCCGGCGCGCCGCCCGCGAGGGGGACCTCGTCGCCGTCGCCGTCGGAGCACATCTGCCGGCGCCTCCGCCGCGATCTCCGGCGATCTGGGGATAACGGCGTGGGTAACGGCGACGTCGCCGTCGGTGGAGCGGCAGCTGTGGAAGGAGGGGAAAGCGCGGGTTATCCTGAAACGGAACCGCTTGGCCATGGGAAACAACACTGCAGTAATAAGATCACTGCAGAGGAGGAGGGAGATTAAAAGTTAAAACAAAAAAAAGAAAACAGAAGAAAAAGGGCGTTGCGATTAGAAAAGATGGTGGGCCATTTTATACACTCTGCTAGATTACTTTGGTAGGAATGTTTGTTACACCGTTGGCTTCAGCTGTGAGGGGTGGTGGGATGGTGCGTCCTAAAATAGGAGCCGGCTTGGAAAAATTTGATATTATCATTTTTATAATTAGAGAAACAGTAAATGCATATCTACTCTTCAAAAATTATGAGCCGTTTGACATTTTAATTCATAAATTTTATTTTTTTATAAATTTTAGTTCTATAATCTATAATTTATAATCCAATTTAGTTGACTAAATATTAAAATATTACTAATGTAAAAGTGATATAGCATTTATATTACATTTTACCACCTTCACATTAGTGATATATGAAAGTTTGAGCCATAATTTATAAAAAAAAATTAAAATTTGGGAACTAAAGTGTCATCCTCTGATAGTTTGAGGAGCAAACATGTAATTTATCCTTAGAAAAATTATAGCTAAGCGTTTTAGAGGGGAGCAAGCTCATGCTAAGCTCAGCAATATATCGGGTGAATTGCACCGAAGTAGTCCGCGGAGTTCTCATCCACTTTTGCTTTTGTTCTCAAAATTCTCACTTTAGTTGTTGTCCTAATTTACATTAGCAATGCAGCTAGAATTTTTTTTACTTTGTATAGGTCGCATCTGTAAAACCATACATTATGCATGGAGCAATTGTTCTGTATATCAATTCCACGGTTCGTTCTTTAAATTTTTCTTGCTGCAAATTTAAATGGTTGAATTGAGACTATGAGATGAATAAAGAGCCAATCATATATAGAAGTACGGCTAGAACTTTTAAACGTAAACGAGATCATTTAATTTGCATCATTTTCAACGTCTGAATTAACGATTAATACTGTTAAACACTATCGTAACTATCTAAACTTTTTATGCCTCTAATTTTATAATTTTTAAAAATAAATTTTCAAATAAGCAGATGGTCTCAAATAATCTTATAATACTCCTTTGAAATAGTTAATTTTGAAATCATATGAATGCTACGCAAATAACGCAATTTAAAACCTAAAGCGTTTATATAGTCTAGATCAATTTTGGCGGTGGTAATAGTCAATCGGACCGTCCTATCACCAACAATGACACGAAAGTATATAACTTCATTTAATTTTTGAAATATTCCAGCTTCATTCATTCTTTCTTTTTCTTTGCAAGATTTATTGGCAAAAATTTTGAAAGTTTTTTATTTTTGAGAGATAGGTAGCATGTTAGCCGTTTCGTTTATTTTATTTTAAAAATAAACATAACTGAAAATATAAATCAACTAGGATTCGAACTTGAGACCTAGGGTATCACCCACAAAGTCCTTTAAAATTTTGAGAATTGTTAAATACAAATAATTACATTCAAAATTTCAAGAATCAAATTAAAAACTTGAGTAGCATAGTACAACCAATACTCTGAAGATTTGAGTAGCTTCCAGATGATTCGTTGCAGTGGAATCCCAGAATTCCGCTTCCCACGTGTAAATAGAGTTGGGCGGGAGTAGATTTCCAAATTCCAAGAAAAAATTGCTTGAACCTTGTGTACTATTATACTCTATGAACCAAAAGGGCATTTAGTTAGATGAAATTGTAAATGCATTATAATTAATCTATATAGTCAAAAATATATCAGTTATACTATACTCTTATGAATATAATTTTTTTTGTACTCATAAGTTTTTGACCGCTAGATCTACTCCTTTTATCATTTCCACCCGTTAGATCATACTATTAAACCAACCACCATTCAACCCTAACAGACCACTATTGACCTAATCGGAGACCACTATCATCTTAATCACGCATCTCTTCATCCAATGGTCGAAAATTTATGAGTACAAAGAGGGCTATATTCATAAGAGTATAGTAGCCTTAGCCCAGTTATATATATATATATATATATATATATAGGGTCCGGCTACTATCCTATTAATAGGATTGGGACCCTTATCCTATTAAGTCGATTTGAATGATCGGAACTTTAAATTGAAAATCGGCACCGTTGAAGTTGATCTACACAATTAAAATTGTTTAGAAACCAAATTTTGTAATATTTAAAAATCATTATCAAGTTCATCTTAAGAGTTAAAAAATGAACGGTCATAAATGAATAACCTTCTTAAAATAGAGGTTAGACTTTCTCAGTTTGTAATCAGAGTTATCAAATATTATCTAAATAGTATAAAGAATTTTCTATCAAAAATTTAAGCAATTTGGATTGCTCTATACCGTTAAACAAGCAAACGGCTCATATAGGCTGTCAAAAATTGTCGATTTTACGACACTTTGATCACCATGTAAACTATTATCAAAATTTATGAAATTTAGTTTCCAGATATTTCAAATATTCTAGATCAACTTCAACGGCTCCGATCATCGATTTGGAATCTCGATCATCAAAAACAACTTGATAGGACAAGTGCTCCTATCCTATTAATAGGATAGTAGCATTAGCCTATATATATATATATATATATATATATATACTAAAAAGTGTTATAACTATAAATAAGTTATTTGTGACATATGGTTCAGAACAATATTTTTAAATTTTATCACTTTTTATATATATAATAGTGAGATTATTATTAATGTAGAAGAAACAAAATTTTTTTTTTTAAATAAAAATTATTTTTTATTTAAAGTTACTCTTTCAAAATAATACAATTGGTATTATGACTAGTTTGGACATAATTTTTAATTCTGTTGTTGATCTTCCTGGTATAATTTCAACTATAGAAATTAAATTTAAATATATAAAAAAAACACAATATTTAGATCTATATTCAATTACAAGTTTGCATCTACATATAATTAAATAGTTCCTACGATTTCATTATCTATGCAATAAAAATAAGTTTTATTATAAGGGTGCGTTTGGTTCGCGCTATTTTTTAAAGATTCCTAGTAATCCAATAGGAATAAAAATATATGACGGTGTTTGGCTAAACGCACTAAGTAATCTAGTTGGTAATATTAGATTCACTTGGGAATAAGATTCACACCAAAGTACTAATCTCATTCCCTTGAGAGATGGTGGGTATCCTCATATTAATGGATTGGAGTAATTATAATATGTCTAATCTCTTTCTTTCTTCCTACCCGCCGGCAATTGATATTATTTTTCGTTACACTCTAAGGTATCGTTTGGTTCGGGGATAAGCAAAAAGTTGGTATTCCAGGGATAGGTATAAATTGAGGTATAAGCGGGGATTAGATCAATTTTGCGTTTGGATGAAAATTGGGTTATTCCTGGGAATAAGAAAAATAACGTTTGGTTAGGTAAGATAAAATAAGATTTAAAGTGGGTAGTTATAAATAAAAATTAATAATATTATCACTTTTTTATTTATATTAGAATTTAAATATTTATATTTTATATTTATATTTTAAAATTTAAATTTTAACTTTTAAATTTCAAATTTTGAAATTAAAATTTAAAATTTAAAATCTCAAATTTTAAATTCAAAATTTAAATTTTAAATTTCTAACTTTAAATTTAAGATCAAATTTAAATTTGAAAAAAAATAAAATTCAAATTTAAAATTTCAAAAATTTAAAATTTTAAAATTTAAATTTAAAATTTAAAATGTGGAATTTAAAATTATAAACTTTAATTTTGAGATTACAAATTTTAAATTTTAAATATAATTTATTATAATATTTTAAATTTTAAATTTATTTAAATTTTAAATTTTAATTTATTTTAATATTTAAATATAATTTATTATAAAATTTATTATAATATTTAAATATAAATAATATGTATTAATATAGCACAATTAATAATTTTATTATAAAAATAATGTATTATAATATATAATATATTATATTTATATAATTTAGTTTTAATTTATTTTATAATTTTAATTAAGTTTGAAATTAAGCATGAAAATAGCACTATTCCACCAAAATGGTGGAATAGTAAAAAGCTTGCTATTCCGGGATAACCGAGAATAGCAAGCTTTGACCGGAATAAAATATTTCGGTAAAAAATGATCCCGTTTGGCGGAATAATGGGGATAACTTTTGTTATCCCCGCTTATCCTCCTAACCAAACGGGGCCTAACCTTATATCTCTCTCTAAACTTATTTTTCTATCTAAATTCAACTTTTTTTCTCTCTCTCTTTCTAAAATTTCAACTCTCTCACTCCCTTTAATTTCGACTATATTTTTCTTCCTATTTTTTTAATTATGCTCTCTCTCTCTCTAACTTATACTCTCTCTCCCTTTTTTCTAAAAATATGTTGAAACTTTTTGTAACATTATCTAAAATTAATTAAATAAATAAATTAATTAATTGTATATTTTTTGTAACATTAAATAACATGGCTAATTAATATTACCGTGCGAACCAAACATAGGAATTTCACATTCTTAGTAATAGAATGAATAGGAATAAGATTCTCGGATATCTTTTATTCCTAGTAATCTTTCATAATGCGAACCAAACGCACCCTAATAGGGATCCAACTGGAATGTTTCTCGAAGTAAACCGAAGAGTTTACTTTTACATTGTTTCCAGTGATGGAATTTGACTTAACGAGTCACACCGTTAAGCTTAATTTAGGTCATTTGAACTTTTTAAATTTCAAATTTTATTATTTTGTTATATAATTTGTCTAGTATTCTAGTGGTCTTAAATTTAAAAATTTTTAATGGCTAATATAAAAAAATTTTGATACTACTTAATTACTAGGCAAAAAATATTCCAAAATCACAAAAAATAAAAATAAAAATAAAAAATTTAAATAGCATAAATTATGTTTAAAGGTATAGATCGTGGATTTAAATTCTCTACAGGTAGAAAAAATATGAAAATAAAATTCTCTGTTTACTATCAAAAGTACTCGCATCATTTTTCTAACATATAAAATTTTCAACAGCTTATAGTCTATAGATCCTACGTGTAAAATAATTATATATTTTAAAATAATCTATAATTCAAATAATAAGTATTTTCAAAAATAAAGAATAGTAATAATACACCCTAAAAGATGGCGTAGATCTTAAAACCCCACATTCGAAAGTTTACAAATTCTAATAAATTTGCTATATTAATAATTTAATAAAATATTAAAAATTATTGACATTCGAATGAAAGAAACGCAAGATTTATGCTTCTTTTAAAATGTATATATAATATTGTTCTTCAAAGACATATAATTTTTTAAAATTAATTACATACAGCTCTTTGCAAATATATCGAATAGCAGATATATTCTTAGAAAGTTCAAATTTTTATATTTATTTTTTTAAAAGTTCTAACGTTTTCAAATATACCTCTATTATTAAGATCTGTTAGAAAAATATAATTAACTATAAATAAAATACTTAATCCTGGTCAGTAATTAAATGAGGTAAATTGACCTTTTTACCCTTCTTATATTATGTGTTATTGCAAGAAAGAAGAAGATGATCGTTGGTAATTTTTGAAAGGATATTTTCACATAATTTCAATTGTTGGAGCTTTTGGAGGGACTTATTTGTGATAACAAAAATATTATTTCATTTATCTTATATTAAAAAATAAGCAGTACTCTAACAGCAGAGGGCTAAATATTTATATAACTGAACTTTTGTAAAAATAAATATGAAAAGTTGAACTTTGTAAGAATATATTTGTTATTCGATATTTGTATAGAAAACTATATGAATTAACCTTTTTTTTGTATGTGAACTTTTTAAATAGGGTTAATTTCATACATATCCCTGCAAATATAGTAAATTACAAATATATTTCTATAAATTTCAACTTTTATATATTGTTTCTAGAAAAATTTTAATATTTTCAAATTTGTCCCCGGCGTTAAAATCTATTAGAAAACTTTAATTAACCAAAGATTAAATGCCTAACTTTGGTTAATTTATGAGATAACTGGACTTTTTTTCTCTTATGTTATACTGTTGTGGTTTTTGGAGGCACATATTTGTGATTGCAAAATTGACATTTAACTAAAAATATAAATAATTTTATAACGGTAACAAACCAGAGGAACATATTTGAAAATATTATAATTTTTATAGAAACAACATATAAAAATTGAACTTTGTAAAGATATATTTATAATTTACTATAGATTTACAGAGGCATGAATGCATCTAACCTTTTTAAATATGTGATGTGCAGGTACACCAGGTGCAGGCAATTATTTCTCGTCGTTCCCCTTCCCCCCAGTGGCCGTAACTGTGCGCGGGAGTTACGAGGCTCCGAAACCGTACCATCTTTGACGAGTTCCCACGCAACACCCACATACAAAAGCTCCGCAGAGCCCAAATATTCAAACCGAGGAATCCATCACCTATTCGTACCAAAACTGCATTCACGAAACTCGTCCAATAGACAATCGCCACGTGGTTTGAAAGATAGGACGCCTTGTTTTTTGCGCACGTGGCGTGATAGTTGTGGGCTGATGGACTGTACTGAATTGCAGCGATGCGTGCGGAATGGGGGACATTCGGTTTAAAGGTGGAGAGTGAAAATTTTTTCGAGACACCCTCAACTGTAGCAAATTTGAAATGAGCCCCTGAAGTTTAATTTTTTTAATTTAAAATTTTTAAATTTTTAAAGAAATCAGCATTCTATCTCATTAGGAAATTCGAATTGGACCGAGTTATGATCGAAATTCTTTATCTATTCACATTAGTTTAATTATTGTCCCTTTTTTAACTGTTCGAATTTTTCGATTCAACAATATATGTTGAGATATTTATTTGAATGTCAAAATGAAGTTGGTTATAATTTTTTTTTTTTTTTTTTTTTGTGATTGAAAGTATAGTATTTTATTTTTGCTCATTAAAAAATCTTGACATATATAATTTAACAAAATAATACATTTCCTACATGAGATAGTTGAATTCATCTCCGAATAAAAAAAGTTAAAATTTCATACATAATTTATTGTTGACATTTGATCAAATTTTTCATCATCTAAATACCACTACCTTCGTAAGCAATAAGGAGAAATACGCTAAAGAAGCTATGTGTGTATCCTAACATATTTCTAAGGAGAAAAAAAACCAAGCCGCTTATTTTTAATCATACAAAAAAAATTGGCCTTTTTATAAAAAAAATTACTAATTTTATATTTTTGCATATTCCAACCAATTATTTTAAAAATAAATCAAAATATTCCTATGTCTTAAATACCTAATATATCATTTCTTTGCTCTTTCCGGATCTATGTCTCCACCGTTGGTAGTATTCACGAGCGCTCATCTTATTTTTGCCATCTCCACACCAATTATATTGTCGCGTTCACCTCATGGTGCTCCTTACAAGAAAAAGGAAGATGGTGAAACTTGATCCGCTAGTCGTCGTGGCCACTCATAGCCTCACTTGAGATGGAGAAAATGCAGCAAACAAGGAGGGTGATGCTGATCAAGAATACTTCCAAAGCTTGTTAATGAAGCTAAGTGTAGCCGACATTGGGAAGATGGTGGCGATAGTGTGAGAGGAGAATCTAAGGTACAACATAATGTTACACTATTTGAATATATATTACACTATTTAGTAAAAAAAATTACACAATTTTATATTTTATTTTATGTATTAAATAATATAACTTTGTTACTAAATAATTCTTCATGTGTTCAGAGTTCAGATAGTGCAACATTGCGTCGTTTCTCATATTTTTCTTCTCTTGTTGCCGCCGCTAGTTTGTCATCGTCGATCACGCTCATAAAGCCCTCGAGAATCTATTTCAGAAGCATTCTTAACCAATGATCATCGCCTTTTACCTCTGCCGCCTTCGTCTCCATCTCCAAAACGTCAGTCTCGTCTCTACCGCCGCAATCTGGCTGGCGATTGCCAAAAACGGCAACAGCCACGAGCTAAGTTCGTCATCGTTCTCTCACTCGAGGGTGAGGTAACAGAAAAGTGCAGTGATGATGCAGAGACAATGGGAGAAAAAAAGAGCTAAAAGATAAAAAAAAAATATGTGTATTTTGATTGGTTTGAAAAAAATCGATCAAATATATAAAAATAAAAAGAATAGTTTATTTTTATAAAATCGCAAAACTACTGATTTTTTTCTTTTTTTTTTTAGCACAAGGGCTAGAAAAATTTTCATGGGGTTGTCGATATTCAGGAGAAGAATAAAAGGGGAAAAAAAAGTGACTAAGTCAATTTAAAAATAACGCATAGTTGAAGGGTATACTTACATATTTACCTACGTTTTGGCCGTTTGGGGAAGTTATAATAATAATAATAATAATAATAATAAAACATTAAAAAAAAAAAAAAAAAACACTACGCCTGAGGGGGACTTTGAGTTTGAAGTAGGCACGGTGACAACGCGGATACAGCGAGTAGGGGGCCACGCCACAGCGCCACGTGGCGATAATCCAACGGATACACGACAACACGGTCTCGCTCTCTACATCCCCCTCTCTCTCCATCACATCCGAACTGGAGCCCACGGTGCACCGCACCCTCGTCGTGTTCCTCGTTGTCCGCGGTCCGTCCGATCTCGATCGGAGGGCGGGGGTGTCTCCTCGTAGTCAAACCTGTTGCCTCGCTTGGGAGGGCCCCGCACTGGGACGTCCGATCGCGTCTTGAGTGGACGGCTACGATTGAGACGGGGCGTGGATAACACTTCGTACCTGGAACCCGCACGCGAAAGTTTATGCGGACGCGCTCGGCGGTTTTTGATCGAGTAAATGGGCGGTTGGGATTTTACGGACCGCTATAAATAGGCATGTGAGAAATAAAATTTATTGTATAGCACTTTCTCTTTCACCATATTATTTATAATTAATTTATTATATTTTTTTAAAATAATAATAATAATATTTTTTATAAAATTATGATGAATGAATAAATTTTAGAAAATTAATTTAATTAATTAGAAACTTATATTAATAACGTCACTACGGTATTCTTAAAAATTTCGCGACTTTGAGGAGGATTTTTTAAAGATTTTTCTTATGCGGTTGTCCGTACGAAGCAGGGCATGGGTTTGCGGTCTCTTTGACTTGGTGGTTGGTACAATAGTGTTTATTAGTGATGCAAACGGAACGGATCCGTGGCCGACGGGTTTTCTCACCTTTCGTGTTATATTTTTTTGTTGGAATATTTTTTATTTTATTTTTGATTTTTACTTACTGTTCAATTCGAAACTTTTAAGCATCCGTTTAGTTCGGGGTTAAGAGGTTATTCCACCTCTTAACCCCGAAGTTATTTTCAAATATCTAATTTGGGAGGTGGGGTTAGCTAATCCTATTCCAAATGGACTATCCCGATAACCCCACCCTACCCTACCACTCCAATCAAATAAAATACTATTTTACCCACTATTCTTCTTATTCCACCTACTCCAACTAAATACTATTTTACCTATATCTGAAATAAACCAAATTCTCAACCAAACACAAAATTACTCTAACCCCACCTTAATCCTGAACTTAACTCTATCCTTGGAATCATAAGTTTTTACTTAACCCCGAACTAAATGGTGGCTTACTTATTGTCTCATTCGAGACGGATCAGGACGAGAGTAAATTTTTGGCGAATTTTTGACGGATCTTAGCGAAATTGAAGAAAGAAAAGAGTCTTCCGCCTCCCATTCCATTTACTTAACGAATCGGAGCGAATTTGGGGCGGGTTATAATTTTCTATATTTGTTGTTCTCACTTACCACCTATTTGGAACAAGTCGGGGCAGCAGCTCTACCAATCCAAATCCATTTGCATCCCTACTGTTCAATCGCTACAGTCAAATCTCTCGGCATGTGGATTTTAGGGCCTATCCGTTTAAAATTAAAAACAGTTTTTAGTTAAATAATAAATTAGATGCAAATTATTTCTTTCATTGTTGTTTATTTGGTAGAGAATTAATAATTTTTCCCGTAATTTTTTTTTCCATTTTTGTGTTTGTGTTATGAAAACATTTTACACCACCACATAAAATATAAAATAACTAAATTTTTTAATTTGTTTTCATATTAACATTGTCACAACTCAAAACAAAGTCAACTAGGATATTTTTTAAAAAGGAGAGGTTACATGTGAATTTAGTTTATGGCGAATTAAATACCGAAAGTGAATATTTACAACGAAAAATCACTTTCCCTTTTTATATGTTTAGTGAAACAAATATGCTGGCGTAAGTATGAAACGGTTATTTAAAACTAATAAGTTAGTTAGCTAATTAACAATAAAAATAAGAGTAATTACAACTTCCAAATAAAATATTTTTCTAATTAATAAACTTCAAAGTACTGATAAAATAATAAGTTAATTAGTTAGCTAATTAACTATAAAAAGTTAATATGTTAGTTACTAAATAAATAATCTAGTTAGGTAGATAATTAGTTAACAGATTAATTAAATTCGTCAAAATATTATAATTTAATAAATATTAATATTAATTAATGGATAAGCGCATAAAATAATTAATTATTTAATTATTTAGTTAATTATGAACAAAAAAAATTAATGGCTTAAGCAGTTAGGTAAAAATTTATCATTTTCCAGACGGGTGCTGTGAAGGCAAAGTAGGACAAAAATTGTGCGGGAAGGGTTTTCCAAATTATCCATTTGAGGGCAAGATTTTTTTTGCGGCCTAGTCTGTGGATCTCACGTCGCGTGGCAATTTGGTAAGATAGTTGAAATTTACTTTTCTTCAACTATTAGCGGATTCAAAATATTTTTAGACCCAAAAATAATAAAAATTATAACAAAAATAAAAATTAAGTATTAACTAAATACTGTTTAGTGGATTCGAATTCGAGCTAACCATAGAGTAGACCTGGCTGGATTCGAATTCGAGCACTCATTTCCGGAGCCCGGCCCGTACTGTTTAGTGGGCTTCGGGCTGGACCGACGTGAGATTCTAGAACCCAGGCCTAAAGTCCAAAATATGTCAGGCATTTCTTACACCCATGTTTTAAAGTAAATCCTACATTAAGTATAAATTTATATAATAAAAAATTTAATTAAAGAGTATAATGCTATAACAATAGTATAATATGCATTTATTTATGTAGATATTTGTATGTTTGTGTAATCGTGTGTGCGGCCCCCTCTCGCACACATAAATAGATATATTCATGCGCAGAATAATAATAACTAAAAAAAGGTGGAATTGGGCTCAAATGGTATATTATTCATGAGGGATTCTAACCATTTATATCATACAAGTATAAGACATGCATAGTAAGTATCAATCAATCAACCCAAAAAGAAAAAAGAATAAATAATAAATATGGTACATAATTAAGGAGAATATGGAAAGTAAATGAGAGCACATATGGTAGTAACCACAGGTTCAGAGGTAGTCGGCATCACAAAATGCCCAAATAATAGGAGCTGATGAATTGTGAAGAAGTAGACCATGATATAATGTGTTTCGAATATATTGCAGAATTCGTAGGACCGCAACATAATGAGTTGTTTGGGAAACTAACATAAACTGACTAACAATTTGAATAGCATAACTGATATTGGGCATAATAATTGTAAGATAATTGAGACTACCAACCAATTGTCGATAGAGAGTTGGATCGGAAAGAAATGTGCCACCAGTAGGCTGAAGTTTGACATGAAGTTGGAGTGGAGTGTCGGTTGTTTGCTGTCAGTTAATCCAGCACGAAAAAGTAGTTCAGAAGCATATTTTACTTTGGAAAGAAATAGACCTTTAGTTTGATAATCTATTTCAATTATAAGAAAATAGTGAACTTGTCCAAGATCTTTTATTTCAAAATGTTTATTGAGCTGGTGTTTGATATCAAAAATTCCCTTCATACCATCACCTGTAATAACCATATCATCAACATATAAAAAAAGACCGACTTTCTCTAACGCAAGTGGCAAAGGGTTTGGTGGTTGGTACCCGAGGTCCCAAGTTCGAATCCTAGTTGATTCAAATTTCAAGCTAAATTTATTTCTAAATGAAATAAATGAAGCCGGTAACATGCTACCTATCTCTAAAAAAAAAAAACATATAAAAAAAGAACAAACATAGCAGAGTCATGATTGCTTTGAGATTAAAAGCCCTGCTGGAGGATGGTACAATGAAACTTCTCAAACCATGCTCTTGGAGCTTGTTTAAAACCATACAAATTAAGCTTTGCGATGCTTACACATATATTGTGGAGGATGAGATAAGCCCAGAGGAGTCATATATATATACTTCATCAGAAAGATCACCATTTAAAAATGCATTCTTGACATCTATCTAGTAAAGTTTCTAACTCTGAATAGATACCACAGCCAACAGACTAAGCACAGTAGTCATTCGTGCGACAGGAGCAAATGTTTCCTCGTAATCGATTCCATATTCTTGGGAAAAGCCTTTAGCAATGAGTCGTGCCTTATCTCATTCTATAGAACCATCTAATTTGGTTTTAATTTTATAGATCCATTTATACCCAATAGCAAATTTTTCCAGTGACAATTTAACAAGCTCCCAAGTATTGGTCTTTTGAAGAGCAGTGAGTTCCTCATTCATGGCTTGTTGCCATTTAAGATCAGAGAAGGTTTCATAGTACGATTTGGGTTTATAGTGGGAGAAAATAGAGGATAGGTAACAATAATAGTCATTGAGATAACTTGGTGGTTGTCTTTTGCGAGTTGGATGAGATCTTTCTGGTTGCATATTGTCTAGATTGCTAGATGGGCAAGAAGGGTTGAGACAAAGATCATGTTGACCATTGGCGGTTGTTTGTAAGGGAATATCAGATGAGGAACTCTGTTGAAATAGGTCTAACAGTGGAGAATTGGATGAAAACTTTGATGCTGAAAGTGTGAAGAAATTTATTCCCCAAATGTGAGATGACTAGAGATACACAATTTTTTAGCAATAGGGTCATAACACCTATAGCCTTAATTTTGTTGAAGTCCATTACCAAGAAAGACACATATAGCAGTTTTCTTGGTTAGTTTGTTGCACTCTCTTTTAGGTAGAAGAACAAAACATGTAGAACCAAAAATACGAAGATGTGAGTAATCTGGACTAACATTATGAAAACGTTGAAAAAGGGTTTCATCATTTATGATAGGTGAAGGAAACGATTGATAATATAAACAGTAGTAAGTATAGCTTCACTCCAAATTTCTTAGGAACAGAAGCCGAAAGAAGTAGAGTGTGTGCAGTTTCAATAATGTGACAGTGTTTTCTTTTAGAAACTCCATTTAGTTGAGGTGTCTCAACACAAGATAAATGAGAAAGAGTACCTTGATATATAGGGTATTATTTGAAAGCATGTGATATATATACTCCGCCAGAATCAGATCAAAAATTTTTTATAGCTTTTGAAAACTGGTTTTTTATCATAGTTGAAAATTCTATGTAAATATTTAAAAAGTCAGCTCAATTATGCACCAAATATATCCATGCATAGTGGGTGTAATCATCTACAAATATAGCATAATAATGTGCAGCTCCCATTGAGGGCATAGGAGCTGGTCCCTAAATATCAAAGTGAACGAAATCAAATGGAGCAAAAGTTACAGATTCACTAAAGGAGCATTTAGTTAGATGTAATTATAAATGCAATGTAGTTATAGATGCATGTAGTTGAAAATATAACAGTTACAACTATATACATTCTGTTTGGTTGGATGTAGTAGAAAGTGCTGCAAATATAAATAATTTATTTGATTGCACGCAGTTGAGAAATAATTTTTAAAATTTTATCATTTTATATAATATGATAGTGAGATTGCATCCAATGCAAAAAAGAAAATTTTTTTTGTTTAAAAAATAATTAAGTAGGTAAGTATACTTTTTATTTAAAGTTACTCTCTCCAATTACTGTAGTTGGAGCTACGGTCAACTTGGGTGTAGTTCGAATTGTTGCAATTGAGCCTCCTCCTGCAATTCCTACTACAGCAGTTAGAATTAAATACATCAAACCAAACACTGAATTTGCATTTGCATGCAGTTACAACTACAGTGCAGTTGCAACTACATGCAACAAAACGGCCCCTAACAGTAAAAGCAAGTGCATGTTGTTTGGCAAGTTTGCAATCAGCACAACAAAAGTCTTTATTGAAAGATACATATCCTAATAATCCTTTATTAACCAAAAACTTAAGGCAAGAAAAGGAAACATGTAAGTCTTTGATGCCAAAATTTAGATGTAGAAGAAAAAGGAAAGAGAAGAGGAAGTAGTAGAAGAGACAGCACAATAAGTACCCTGGGGAGAGAGATGAAGATTATCAACGACAGCCAACCAGCCAACTCTATGCCCTGTCGCAACTTGCTTCCCCGTCTTGCAATCTTGTACAATTACAACCAGATAAATTAAATATTTTAGTAAAACCAAGTTCACAAAGTTGTCTAACTAAAATTAAATTCATAGAAAGTTTAGGTACAAGAAGTGTATTTGGTAAAGATAGGTTTTCAGATTGAAGAAGGCCAATGTGAGTGGCAATGACGATAGAGCCATCGGCTATTCAAATTATAGGAGATGATACTGTAGTTGTATGTTTAGTAATGCATGAAGGATCATATGTAATGTGGTTGGAGGCACCGGAATTGAAAAACCAAGAAGTAGGATAAATACTTGATGGAGTAGAAGAAGCTGACAAAGATGAATTTGTACCAATATATACTAAGAGCTTGTTTAATCATTGCCTATACATCATCTGCAGCGAGTATAGTGGATATAGAAGAACATGCAGAGTTGCAAGATTGTGGCAACCAATGATCAGACATTGTCGCAGCCTTTTGCTGATATATGTACTTCTTCTTGTTCTACATATTGCGAGAAGTTGGTGCTGTACAAAATTTAACAGTATGTCCAAACTGCTTGCAGTAGTTGCATTGCACTTGTGGCAAGTCACGCGGTGGACGTAAGTTTGGTGTAGCGAGGTTGGATCGCACGTCACGATGCGCATCAGAAAATGGCTTATAACGAGGGGAGGCAGAAGTAGCAAGACCAGAGGAATTGTATGAAAAATAAAAATTAACAGTACCTTTGCTTGTTTCTTCAGCAATTAACTTTGAAGGAGCCACATCAACAGTAGGAAGCGGTGTGCGATAAGGAATAGAGGTACGTACGTACAGATTCGTAATCATCTTGTAAAAGCCAGGAGAAATTAGACAAGTCGAGTTTCTTCAAGTATCAGCTGATACTGATAGTAAAGATCAGTATCAGCTGTCAACTTTGGCTCAGTTAATGCTAATTGGTCCCAAATGAAGGACATCTGAGAGTGAAAATCTGATACGGATTGGCCCTTCTGTTGCTTCATTATACGAATATCCATTTCAAGTTTGTATTTGCATGCAAAATTGGTTTGATTATATAGGGTCGATAAAAAATCCCAAACCTCTTTTGCATTATCAAAGTTTTTGAATTGCATACTAATAGTAGGACTAACAGCATTAGCAATCCATGTTAATATTTTATTGTTATTAGTTTCCTACTTTTCAATAGCATCAGAGATGCATTCATCACATTTGTATTCTCCGTAAAGTACTTCCAAAGAACTTTTCCTTTCAGAAAACTTCTCATAAGAAAAGCCCAGTGTGTATATATAGTTGGTGCCCTCAAGTTTAACAATAATAGGTTGTGCTGACTCCAAATTCATTATGTGGAGATAAAAAAAGAGAGAGGTTACCAAAAATAGTTGGGAGTTTTGGTTATAAGAGAGAGGTGCATTCATTGCCTTAATATAAGATTATTTGCCTTAATACAGAACGCAAACAAACTGTTTTGTGCCTAAATAATTTTATTTTTATCAACACTTATAATAAGAAACTATACCACACTTTCATTGAGAGGCTACGACGCATGCATTGTATGCTCTGAGGTTACTTCATAGGCATTATGGATCATGAACTTTATTTCAGAATTTAAAATTATTGACCTTTATCTCTAAACCTTTTAAGGACATGTTTATTTTAAGTTAGAAAACGGAATAGAAACTTGAAAGAACCAGAACAGGAGACAGAGTGATAAAATGCCTCTATTTGTTTGGCTTGAAACAGTAATTGGAATGAGAATAATTCATTTTCATTATAACTGTTTGGATAAGTAAACAGTAATGATTTGAACAACATAGATTCACAATGTCAACAATATAAAATTTGATTTTAAATTTGTGTTGAAATTTGAATTCAATAATTCAAATTCATATTCAATTCCAAATTTAAAAGTAAAATTAAATGTAGAAAACAAACTTAAATTAAATTTAACTTTTGACTAAAAAAATTAAATTTTAATTAGAATACAAATTTACTATCTAAATTTGTTTTCAAAATTTGAATGCAAATTTAGACTCATAATTTAAACTTAAAATTTAAATCAAATTTGAAGAAAATTCAAATAACATAATTTAAATATAATTCAAATTCAAATTCAAATCAAAATTCAAAATTGGAACTACAAATTAAAAAATCAAACTTATATTAGAATTCAAATTTAAACTTAAGAATTAGAACTCAAATTTAAATTTATGTTTATAATTTTAATTTTGAATTTATAATATAATATGAATTTAGTTTAAATTAATCAGTATTTGAATGTAACAAATTGGTAGTGAAAAAAAAGAAGAAGAAGAAAAAGAAGAAGAAATGGGTTTTTTTTTTTTTTTTCCAATCCCTTTTGGAATCAATGTAGACTCCAACCTTCATGGTGGGAGGCATTTTGAGAGAATTGGATTCTCCTCAAATGAAAATTGAAATGTGAATCTCTTGAATCAAACATCGACAATAGGAGTTACATTTTTTTATTCTCATTCTAACCGTAAGATCTTTTAAATCAAACACGCCCTAAAGGTTTAAGGCGATAATTTTTATTGTTCTTCTCTCTGACAATAATACAATTACGAATATTAATTAATAAGTATTTTGAAATAAAGCTGTGCCCGACTCTAGAAAGAATTGAGAATTGTAAGATGTCACTTAAACACCTCAATATAAACTTATAATTTCATACCTCATAATTTAGGCTTTACCATCTCACTTTTTTTTTTTTTTTTTTGAGAGAGAGATAGGTAGCATGCTACCCGCTTTGTTTATTTCATTTAGAAATAAACTTAGCTGGAAATGTGAATCAACTATAATTCGAACTTGGGTCTCGGATACCAACCATCAAGCCCTTTGCCACTTGCTCTAGGAACGGTCAGTAATTAAGGCTTTACCATTTGATCTGTCATTTAAACAACTTTGAGATTTATGCTATTTCACTATAACAGAAGTAGGTTATAGGGACACATGTTTGGGACACTTTTAAGTAAGTATCTCATTTATACTAAAACTTAAAAAAACATTTACTAATGCCTAAATATAAAGCCCAATCCAACCAAAAATAAAAGATTACTCTACTCAACCCACCACACCCAGTCTATTTGGCCTAATTACAAATAGAAAAGAAAAAAAAAGAAAAATCAATTACCATCTTTTCTTCTCTTTTTACTCAATCTACTGAAATTCTAGACGAAGAGTCTTTCCTGTCGTCCTCCTCTGCCACTGCAGCCAACGAAATAGAGTTTCGACGGTTGCTAAATGCTTAAATAAGTGTTTGTAAATTAGCAGCACTCTTTTATGTTATAGCGACACCTTTTAATTGTCACTATATACCTAGCGACCCCACATATAGCAACACTTTTTAAAAGTGTCGGTAATTTTAGCTAGCAGCACTTTTTTGACATGTACCTATATTTAAAAGTGTCGCTATAGATCGTTTTTGTTGTAGTGAATTGTATAAGAAATGACGAATAAACTAGTCTCTTGGAGACTATCCCTAACAATTTTTTAATCTATTTTTATCTTAAAAAAATATTCTAGATAGAAATAATATTCAATCAAAAACTTTATATTCCACTGAAATATAATAATTTTTTTAAAAGTATTATACTTTGATAAAATTCTTTTTTATATTATATGGTAAAAAAATTAAATTTAAATACATTTCCTAGGCTTAGGTCCACACCTCTCTTTTTAGGGTTAATTTTTTTTATGCCCTTCCAAAAATTTATAATTTCATTAAATTGAATAGAGAGGTATTAGTGATAAATTTGTATGTTTAAAAGGGTATAAATGATAGTTTGAATTTTGGAGGATAATGATGACAATTTGAAGTTTTGGAGGGGTAAGTTGAAAATTTCCCTTCTTTTTAAAGTTGTAGCGTAGAAAAACGGTGCTCTGGTCAAACGAAACTTTCCCATCGACACAATTTCATTGTTTTCGACACGTCATCCCCAACGTCACCACTCACTCTCTCTCTCTGATCCTGTGTTCACCCTCCCCCTACGGAGCACCCTCGTACGCCGATCATCACCGTCCATGTTTTAATGAACGGCCACGATTAGCATCTCATGGAAAACAACATTTCTTGCACAAAATACCTATTATCTTCGATGATTATTATTATTATTATTATACGCTAACCCCCACGTACGATTATTATTTTGACTATTGCATAAATTCTACTATGGAGATGTCAACATTTGAGTCTACATTATTCGTGAGTTTACAATTTAATATACTAATTCCTTTCAAAGAATAATTTGTTATGTTCTTAACGCTACTTAGAACTCCATTTGAGACCGAAGAGCACCTCACGTACACTGCAAATACTTTTTTATTCAATCTTATTAAATTTTTATATTATAAAATATATTTTAGATGATACTTTTTAGATGATGTTTTATTCTAACATCTTCAATATTTGTCATGTGCTGACATCATGAATATGTGTTACCAACGAACATATTTTTGTGAAGTACGGATAAAAATTTTCCGAACACAATATTAAAACATCGGTATATTTATCCAAATATAGTTACTTAATGATTAGCTCTTTACTTGATGCTTTTACAAGCATCGGGACTATTGCTACCAACATATTAAAGTGCCGTTAGTTATTTTTTAAAGTATCGTTAAATAAATATTTTGTTGTAGTACATGAATTGAACAAAAAAATTTAGATTGAAACATATTTTAAATTACCGACCGTCTTTGGAGCAAGTGACAAATGGCTTGGTAGTTGGTACCCGAGGTCCCAAGTTCGAATCCTAGTTGATTCACATTTCCAACTAAGTTTATTTCTAAATGAAATAAACGAAACAGATAGTGTGTTACCTATCTTTCAAAATAATATACATATATTTTAAAATTTGAACACGCTGTTTTGACGAGAAATATTTCGGAAGTTATTTAACATAGCGACATTGTACAAGGTCACCAAAATATATATATATATATATATATATATATATATATATATATATATATATATATATATATATATATATATATATATATATATATTGGAGACACCTGTTGGGCCAATAAGGCGCGGACACATGGTACCTCGGTATAGCACAACAGTTACATTTAAGAGTGGTAATTTTTGTTGTGCACCGGGCGCATCAAAAAAAGAGTACTGGCATGAATTAAGAGAGGTTACAGTAACCGTGAGCAGTTACAGGCGATTTTGATCGGCTGAAAGTGGCCCGAGAAAATAGGAATAGTGGCTGATCATGGAAGGCAATAACTGATCAACTGGGGTGATCTATAAATAGGCCAATAATGACCTAAAAAAAGGTCTTTTCACTGTGAACAGAAGACCACCCTTATTTTCTATGTAATTTCTTCGCATTTTTTAGGAGTAGTTCTACTTGTAATCTTTCATTTTTCAGTATTTACCATTTTTTCTCTAGGAGTAGAAGTAGACTAGATCAACCGCGTCTGTATGCCCATAGGCACACTCGATCCCTGTATTCTTTTCACCAATTAGTTTCAATATATTTAAATGTTTTCGGCTATTCAAGCCGACCAATCACTGTATTTTCTTCCATTCGACTCTTCGGCCGACCTTAGTTTCTGTGCCGTCCGTACATTCGGCTCATCCAGCCGAATCAATTCTACAGTAGAGATTTTGAACTCGGCTGATTCGATCTCTTGTCAGTCGAATCGCTTGATCCAGTCGAAAGACGCAAACTTCGAGGTCACAATTCGAAGCCGTTTTGCTTCCTTGCATTATTTCCGAGGAGAATTTTTGACCAGATAAAAAATAAGGACTTTTGGCTACCAACAATACCAAAAGGGCCCCACAGGGCTTGAGGAAAGATTAAATAGGAAAAAAAAAAAGGTGAGCTTCGGTAAAATAGTAAAATGATGGTCATCGGGATTGTATTTGTGGATATGTGAGGGCCCACTTTTATAATACCAACTCCGCAAGAAATCTCGCGTAAATTTGTCGAAAAAAAAAACTCGCATATGGGCTGCTCCAATTCGCGCGCTCGCGCACCACTCTACGTTTCCAATTTCTCCTGCACCGTCGGATCTCGATCCAACGGCTTGCGAATTGTTGGTTCCTCGCCAAGTCGCACTCATGGACCCCACCGCACGACGTATGCGATTGCGAATGCTCGCACTCTCCATAACAATTGTTATAGAAAAAAAAAGAAAATGGTAAACATGTGTGGAGACCCCTCAACTATCGTTCGTTTGAAATTAGCCCTTTAACTTTTCCATTTTTTTGGATTGAGATTTTCTTTACTTTTATTTTTTTAAAAGAAAATTTTGGTTACTTTTAGTTGAAAATTTTGTTAAAATTTATAGTTCTATTAGTCATTGATTACTAATTATTTTAGTTTTATTTACTAAAAATAGTTGTAATGATTAAATTTATTAAATTAAAAAAGTTTATAAGTATGGAGATCTCGATAAAAGATTTAAAGTTGGGAGGGTCGTTTTCAAAATGATCAACAGTGGAGAGATTTTTGATACATTTTTTTCTAATAGTATCAGAACAATGGCTATGGACCTATGGTACACTCCACAAAAAAAAAAAAAAAAAAAAAAAAAAAAAAAAAAAAAAAATATATATAATATATATATATAATATATATATATAATATATATATATATATATATATATATATATCTTTTATTAAATCTATTTTAAATTATAAATCTAGTATTTACTGGAACTCCTCTTGTGTCCCCCCTACGACCAGCCATCTCTCTCGTAATATTTTCCACTCTGTTTGTTTTTTTAAAAAAAAATATTTTTTTTAAAAGAGAATAATAATAATAAAAATAGGACAGAAGAAATAAATAACCAAATAATCAATCTGCTTTCTTTGAAACTTCTCCCCCAATATTGCTCCCAATTCTCGGCTCCTATATAATCCCCAATCCTTCTCACTGCCCCCAAACACGATCCCTTCTTCTCGCTTCCGTCTGTCTCCTTCTTCGACATGGCCGCCTGCGTCGAGAACTGTCGGACCAAGTCGACCTTCCTCTGCTGGACGACCGCCGCCGCCGCCGCCGCCGCCGGCGACTCCTCCTGCAAATTCTCCGTCTGCTCTCCGCGAAGGAGCTGTACAACTCCCATCGATCAATACAGCGACGGTGCTGCTGCCGGCGACGACGACGAAGTGTGGGCTGAGCTGCGGGACGAAGCGCGGTCGGACGTGGAGGACGAGCCGATCTTGCGGCAGTACTACTCCGACCTCATCCTCTCCCACCGCTGCCTGGAGTCGGCGCTGGCCGCGCACCTGGCGGGCAAGCTGTGCGTGCCGGGCGTGGTGGCCAGCGGCACGCTGTACGACCTGCTGTTCTCCGCGCTCGCCGGCCGACCTGCGGGCGGCGCGCGACCGCGACCCGGCGTGCGCGAAGATGGTGCACTGCTTCCTGTACTACAAGGGGTTCCTGGCGCTGCAGGCGCACCGGGCGGCGCACCGGCTGTGGGGGGAGGGGCGGAGGGCGGCGGCGCTGCTGCTGCAGGGGCGCGCGTCGGAGGCGTTCGCGGTGGACATCCACCCCGGGGCGGCGGTCGGGGAAGGGGTGCTGCTCGACCACGCCACCGGGGTGGTGATCGGGGAGACGGCGGTGGTGGGGAGCGACGTGTCGATACTGCATGGGGTCACGCTCGGGGGCACCGGGAAAGAGAGCGGCGACCGGCACCCGAAGATCGGGGACGGGGTGCTGATCGGCGCGGGTACGCACATCCTGGGCAATATAAGGATCGGGGACGGGGCGAAGATCGGGGCCGGGTCGGTGGTGCTGAAGGAGGTGCCGGCGCGGACGACGGCGGTGGGGAACCCGGCCAGGCTGGTCGGAGGGAAGGAGAGCCCGGTCCTGTCGGAGGGGTTGGCGGGCTTGACCATGGACCAAACCTCATGGTCTCGTGATTTGTTGTAAACTGATCAATTAAAAATGTATCTGTTCTATCAGTTATACATCTATACGTTCCTTCCCAATGCGGAGTGTGGGCAAGTAGGCCTAAGAGGTTTGGGAGTTCAGTGAGTCATTGAGCTCCTCTGTTCCACTTTCACAATAAAACGTGTAATATTGGTGTACCAAGAACCAGATTAATAGAATTTAAGCATTCAGTAGTTAACCAGAATTGATAGTATTAAATGAGGGATTCAAAGCACTTATTCAATGTTTAGAAGTCAAAGAAAGAAACTTTTTTAAAAAAGAACTTTTCTTTTTATCTCTTTTTCCTCATCCTTGCACTTAACTGCTGGTGTACAGTGTTGCGACTTTGGTCACAATCTTAACCTCAATCTATGAGTTTACTAAAAGTAGATCATGTCAAATTTAATTGATCAAGACGGTTAGGGTTGGGCTGAAAATGAATTGGATTATTTAGATCCTTCACTAGAAGTCACATTAACACTGAACCATAAAGTAATGCACTAACTGTCAGCTCTAATGATCCAACCAATCCAAAATTAGATTTATTGGACTGAGATTTTTCAACCTTAATATAGTATATATACTAGTATATATGCAAGTACTCAGTTGAATAATGCAGCCCTACCTGTTGACTTCAGTATCCACTTCTAGACTACAAGCTCAAGCATGTAGCCAGCAGGCTTGACTATATTTAACAATCCTTAGCTTAATCCAGTGGTTGTTATTGTTGGCTTAAATGGGTCAGCATCCTGCTTTGTGCCGGAAGGTCATGTGGGCCGAGTCATGTTCGAAATGACGTGAGGCTGGGTTGGGCCGAGTCATGTTCGAAGTGGCGTGAGGCCGGATGGGCCGAGTCACAATCAAGACTCGTGGATTCTGTATCTGTACGCTTTAAGTAAATTGATTGCGTATTTCTAACAGCTCGAGCTTTTGGGATTAATGATTAGCGCCAACGATTCGACAAGTGGTATCAGAGCCAGTGGTCACGGGTTCGATTCCCACATGCTGCAAATGTGTGCAGGTGCTGGAGAGGGGATTGTTGGCGTAAATTGCCTTGTGGCGAGAGGCCATGTAGGCCGAGTCATGTTCGAAGTGGTGTGAGGCCGGGTGGGTCGAGTCATAATCGAGATCCGCGGGTGCTGTATAAAGCAAATTCTCCATAGCTCTATTTACAAAATTGAGAAATGATTTGGTACTTTATTTTTAAAAAAATAAAAAAGATTTTAAACGTTGATTAATAGAGGGTAAAGATGTAATTTTAATATTTAGCAGGTAAAAGGGTTCCTTCATTCGAGATTAGTTTGGTAATTAAACTATGCAACATTTAAAAAAACTTTTAATTGATATCCTAAATTTACGCATTAATTTGCAATAGTTTGGATTATAGATTGATTACCTAGTATCGTTTGGTTCGGGGATAAGCAAAAAGTGGCTATTCCAGGAATAGGTATAAATTGAGATATAAGCGGGGATTAGATCAATTTTGCGTTTGGATGAAAATTGGGTTATTTCTGGGAATAAAAAAAATAGCGTTTGGTTAGGTAAGATTGAATAAGAAGGATAGTAGATTTTATAAATAAAAAGTAATGATATTATCCTTTTATTATATTTGAATTTGAATTTTTAAAATTTTAAATTTATATTTTTAAATTTAAAATTTTAACTTTAAAATTTTAAAATTTGAAATTTAAAATCTCAAATTTTAAATTCAAAATTTTAAATTTTAAATTTCAAACTTTAAATTTAAGATCAAATTTAAATTTTAAAAAATAAATAATCAAATTTTAAATTTAAAAAATTTAAAATATCAAATTTTAAATTTCAAAAATTTAAAATATCAAAATTTAAATTTAAAATTTAAAATTATAAACTTTAATTTTGAGATTATAAATTATAAATTTTAAAAATTTAAATTTTTAATTTTTAAAATTTAAATTTTTAATTTTAAAATTTTAAAGAATAAGAGTGGGAACAATTATAAAATAATTTATTATAATAATATATAAATTTTTTGAAAATTCTACTTAAAACTTAAATTTAATAAAAAGAATTTATTATAATATTTAAATATATTTATTATAATTTATTAGAATATTTAAATAATAAATAATATGTATTAATATAGTACAATTAATAATTTTAATAATAAAAATAATGTATTTAATATATACATATTAAATTTATATAATTTAGTTTTAGTTCAATTTAAATTTTAATTAAGTTTGAAATTAAGTATTGGAATAGCACTATTCCACCAAAATGGTAGAATAGTAAATTCATTGCTATTCCAGGATAACTGAGAATAGCAAAGTTTGACCGGGATAAAATATCCCCGCCAAATTTCATCCCGTTTGGCAGAATAGCGGGGATAACTTTCGTTATCCCCGCTTATCCCCCGAACCAAACGGGTTAGTGTTTCTATAGGCATTAATTTAAATTATAGGAATTTTAGAAATAATTCTATTTCTAAATACGTTGAATTTAAATATTAAATATTTAAAAATTAAAATATTAAAATTTAAGTTAGAGGAATTTTGTATTACTATTGAAAATTTTTTTAATATTGTTAAATATTTTAATTCAACATATTTAATATATTTAAGAAACTTTTAAATTCCTATAGTTTAGACATTAATTTTGTATCACTTACTTAAAAAAATTGAATATAGGTAAAAAAATTGTAAATTAAATGTGTTTAATATGTTAAAAAAAAATTCGAATTGTTCTACTCTAGACATTAATTTTGTATCACTATTTAAAAAAATTTGTAATATTGGTAAATATTTAAATTTAACATATTTAATATGTTTAACAAAATTATGAATTCATCTTAGACATTAATTTTACATTACTAATTTTAAAATTGAATGTGGGCAAATATTAAATTCAACATATTTAATATGTTGAATTTAGTGCCATGTGGTTTCTTTTTTATTTTTTTATTATCAATTCTATTAATTTTTTTCGTGAAATTAGTAACAAAGTTAAAACTAAAGGGTACTAAAGTGAATATTCGATAAACTTAGGTGGACTAATCTGAAGTTCTTTGTATATAATTTAATAAAATATTAACGAAAAAACTGACCAAAAGATAAAAATAAAATCATAGGACACTAACTTGATAAACTTTAAACCACAGGGTACTAAAGTAAGAAAATATAAAATCATAGGGTAGTATTTGAAGTTTACCTTTGTTATTTTTGGCATATGCCTCTATTTGAGGAGATAGTCGAGTCCACCTACTATACTATCAATAACACTAAGCGTCTGGTGCTATCGAGTTTTTTGCCGTTAGATTATCTCTTTGACTATTTTTATCCGTTAGATCATACTATTCAACCAACCAACCACCCACTCAAATCTAGAGAACTACTATCATCCTAACTGCACATTCCCTAATTCAAGAGCCGAAAACCTACCAGCATCAATGACTTAGTACTATTAATAATATTCTAGTCTAGTTCGAGAAAGTCTACTATACATATTTATATTTCATTATCAACAATCGGTCAATCACATTATTTTTTTTAGAAAAAAAGTATAATAAAAATATTTTTTTAATAATCATAATGTAACAGCTGAATTCAAAAAAAAATATTTAATTTGTTGGAGATGCTAACTCAGCAATATAACTAGCCAGTGTTTGGATTGGGGATAAGGGGAGGGATAACCTCTTATCCCCCTTTATACCCAAATGCAAATTTTTTACCCGAAAATAGTAGTTCTCGGTTATCTAAAATAATCTGGTATAACTATCTACATCAACACCTCTATTTTCTATACATAACTATTTATTATTTTTCTTATTCCATATTATCTATCCAAAGTCCAAACGTCATTTTTTTTATTTTCGGGAACAACCAATTTTCATCCAAACGCTATTTTTTTTATCCTCATACTTGTACTTATTTCTGTAATAACTAGTTCTTTCTTATACCTAAACCAGACGCTTGTACGCTACCCTAGTGTATGCTAAATTTTTTTTCCATTTAAAGGTGAAGGCCCACCGAAGCCATGAGGATCCAACACATAACCCACATTAAATGGAATTAAGAGTTGGATCCGGATTTGTCGTAAGCATCCGGATCCGAGATCGCCATTTATCCAAACGGACCAAACCCTAGTGTTTCGCCTTGGGACACATCACACGTTGGCTCCTCCTGTTGGTTCGAACCTTTTGTAATTTTCCTTCTTTGTATTTTCCTTTTCACTCCCTCCTCTCGAGCACGCTTCATACGCTTTGCTCGCGCGTATACTCGTTCTCGTTCTTAGATTCTCGAAGAAGAGGTAATGCATTTTCCCCAAATCCTTCTTTTTGATCCTTCTAACCGTTAAAAAAAAGAAATACTTTGTCGCAAGATTATTCGATTAGTCCCAAAGATGGGGTTTTTGCTTTATTATTATTATTTTTTGCATATGCACGCTTATTGTTTGATGAAATGCCTCTGAAGATTCGTTTGTGTTCATCTACTTGTTTTAGCTCTGCATATAATGGTGGGGCTCTCGGAGGGGGAGAAGCATTTCATTCGCGGCGGGATCGCGCAAGACCTTCGATCGGACGGCCGTAAGAGGCTTCAGTTCCGGTCTATCTCCGTCGAGACCGGAGTCATCCCGCAGGTTGCATCTTATATTCCATCAAAAAATTTGCTTATTGGGTTAAAGTATGAGAATTTATTTCATTCTCTATGTATTCTTTGTGCTTGAATTTCTGGGGCTTCATGATAGGCAAATGGTTCGGCTCGTGTTAGGTTGGGTGCGACGGACGTCATAGCTAGCATTAAGGTACGAATATTTTGCTCTAATATTTGTTTAAGGCATGTATGTATTCAGCAAGTATTTAAGCGCCCATCGACACTGATTGTGTCTATTGGTCATAATATGCCGACAAAATATCGGTACGATACCATGGCACGGTTCAAAATCATTCTTTTTTTTTTTTTTTGAAATTAGCAAGTAGTTACATCAATAAAATGCAAAAAGATATGATAAAGATATATAATAATCAATTAGAATATATTGATGCAAAAAAAAAAAAAATTCATATCATTGCGTGTCAGCATATAGGTATTTTTGTGAATGACACATATTAGCATGGCATGTCATGCACCATGCTATGCTGTGCCACGACACTTAAATCCTTGGTATTTAGCTGATAGAGAGTGCATCATTTTTGCTTTGGTGGTATTGGATTAGTGTTGCATCTTGGCGACAATTTGAATAGTGGTTTTATGATTAGTCAAGTGCGGTTGCTGACTATATGTTCGTAAAATTTGCATACCTGTAATGTCGACGTGGACGAGTAGGTTACACTGTAAACGGCATAAGGAGAATCAACTTTATTTGTGATGACTGTTGACAGTGTTGATTAAGTTGAACATAGGAAACAGTCTTAGATGGTTTGATTGCATAAAAGAGAGCTTTGTAATGGACTAATAAGGAGGAATAATCAAATTAACAGTTGATGTTGCTACTAGGAGGGGAAGATCAAATAAGGTTTGGCCTGTTTGAATATATATAAGTCGTGAGAAAAGATGCAACAGCTTTTAGACTTTTGGACATAACCCTGAAAATCAAGCTGATTACTTGAACATAGTCCGTGCAGGGAAATCCACATATCAGGACTTGCAAAGCAAAAAACCTTAATGCAATGTAGGTTACATATTTGTGTCCTTTTTATGTTAATCTTTAAAAATCATTCACTGTATCGTGCTAACTTTGTGTTTTACAGGCTGAACTTGGGAAGCCAAGCATTCTCCGACCTGACAAAGGAAAAGTGTCTATATTTGTTGATTGCAGCCCTACAGCAGCTCCTATGTTTGAGGTTGGCCGACTGGGCTGCACAGTGTGTTCTTTTGCTTTAAGTGTAGATTGAAATTTCATGTATGTTTGGTCATGTGCTTCTTGCTTCTCTTGTTTGCCTCCTTTTTGCATATTTTATAAGAAGGAATGTAACATTTTCTTGTATAAGTTCGGTGGTTGCCTTTTAGTGTTAGTTGTTAAATATAATATTTGTTCCTGGTGTTACTCGGTTACACTATCTTCCTTATTAGTTCAAACTTTGTGCATCTTCTTAGGGCCGAGGTGGTGAAGAGTTATCAAATGACCTCTCTGTTGCACTTCAGAGATGCTTACTTGGTGGTACGAGCGGGGCAGGTATTAAACTTCAGAACATCGCTGAGGAAGTTTATTATAAAAAATATAGAATAAGAATGGATGTACGATTATTATTTGGTTCCTTTAATGTCATATTAATGATAGCGCTGCCATGCATTAAAGGCCAAATTATTGAGGTTTGCATCCCTGATTGGTGCCTAATGAAAAGCATTCCAAATGTATTGTTTCCTCCGGCAAAAAAATTTTATCTTCTCTCTGGCAATTAATATGCTTGTGAAATTATGATTATTGAAATATGAGGGCCTCTTTTACATGCCACTGATTTATATTTGAATAATGAATATATTACCTGCTTTGCTGTTTCTAGAGTATAAATATATATCGTCAGCGCATGACAGAGTTACTGCTTTTATTGCTTATTCTTGCAATGATTTTGGTGTTACTGCTTTCATCACTTATTCTTGCAATGATTTTCAATGGAATTCTAACTTGCATCCACGGTAACATGCCTTCGATGCTGTCATATCATTTTAATGTTACCATTTTGCATCACTTGCTCTACGAAGTGCATGGTATGGAAGAAATGAAATGCTTACTCATTGCTCTCATGTTCTAAGACAACATTTATCTAACTTGTGGTTTGTTATTTGACTTAATTGATTCATTATGGTTTTGGTTGGATCTGAATTCCAGGGGCTGGAATTGATCTCTCCTCTCTGATTATCGTTGACGGTAAAGTTTGCTGGGATCTTTATATTGATGGACTTGTCATCAGTTCAGATGGTAATTTACTGGATGCGTTAGCTGCTGCTATTAAGGTAATAATTTTTGGATTGGATTGTCGTTACTTAATTCAGTTTCCACTGCAGCATTCTGGAGTACTACCTTAAGTAAAAGAAGAATCTATTAAATAATTGATCTGAGTTTTTATGACCAATTGTCCAGTTGAAACTAGGTCCTGAATGAGAGTATGGAGCTTGCCACTACCACATCCTATAAGTCTATATTAGGTTTTACACCTTCCTTTTATTGAACTGTTTGGTGTTTTTCCTCTATAGCCTATTACCATTGGCGTTAATGTTATTTTGTTTTTTATTTTTTATTTTTCATTTGTTGCTTCGTATTGAAATTACGAGTTTGACAGTAAGCTCTATGTTTTATACTTTAGCTCTATGTTTTATACTTGTGGGATAAGCCTATTGTCGGGACTTGGAACATTTTTCTGGCCAAAACTTATTTTAGTATTTTTATTGTTTGTCCAGATTACATGGCTTTTTGTGCTTGAGACCCAATTGCTATACGAGCTTTAATCCCTTGCAATTCATTTAGAGAATCCCAATATGAAGGGAAATCAGACCACAAGGAGATCTTAAAACATAAAAGGAGTAGAAAGAGGTTTTAAAAGAAGAGTTAATGTCTTTTCTCACCATGTTTATTATTTTTGTATTGGGCTTTTGGGAAATTGTAGAGTGTAGTTGTTATTCATTTGCCTCCATATATAGTTAGAATCTAGCTAGACATTTCTTACTTGAAAATTTGAAACTTGTGGATTAAAAAGAATTGACTGAGAGTAATTAAAATCATTCTCATGCTTTGGGAAGTATTTTGCACCATGCAATATCAACACATGATAAGAACTGATGCAATTTAGTTCTGTCAGATCTGTTAATAAAGCAATTCTCTTTCTTTGCTAGGTTGCCTTAAGCAATACTGGAATACCAAAAGTTAGTGTTCTTGGTGCCTCATCCGATGAGCAACCAGATGTTGATGTCAGTGATGAAGAGTTTCTACAGTTTGACACTTCTGGAGTTCCAGTTATAGTAACTTTAACCAAAGTAAGTTGCTTTCATTGATCGCAAGTACTATAAACTGTAGTTATCGAACATCTATTAGACATTGACCTGCTCAGTAATCGAGTCACTGGGTCATTGGTCAGAGCAGTGTGTCAACTGGTTGGACTGCTGGTTTAATAACATATGATATAAGATATAAAATAACCAGTCCAAATTACAAGAAAAATTAAATTGTCTAATGTATTGTGTTCAATAAAACTTTCGTGTGATTGGGTGAGGGAGGATGGCGAATTGCTTGTTGCTCTATGCATTCGCAGCATTTGTTTGGCAGTAAAAAGAAAAAAAAGGAAAAAGAAAATTTGCTAGTTACTTTTTTTGGCATCCTTTTCATTTTAAGATGTTGTCCTGTGTCTAGCTGCTGTATGTTGCAAGCTAAGTAACAATGATACAAAACGAGAGGTGCACCCAATCACACAAAATTTGTGTTTAATTAAAAAAAAAAGAAAAAGGAAAATAAGCAACCAAACTAGGCCTTATAGAATATAGCAAATAATCATCAAAAATAAAAATAATATAAACCTAACTCTTATCATATATAATGTGTGGGTTCATTCAAATATTATAGAACTACTTTGTAAGAACCTTCGAAATTTGTAGTGATTTCACTTTTAAGCACATCTGAGGCTCTAGTACAATGGTTGACTTCTTTATCCTTCTCTTATATGTTGTGAAATTGAATCCCATCAATGGCATAACATGCAATATATGTTTATTTTCTCTCTGAAACTGTAAACACTTTCTATAGGTTGTCAAATTGAACCTTTATAGATACATATAGATGAACTCTTTATGACCTTCATAAAATAAACTGTCGGATACTCTTCTTCATGTGATTCAAGGTGACATTTTTCGTTTCTTGGCACCACCAAATTATTCACTTGAAGTAAGTGGCATATTTCTTCTTTTTACTAGGTTGGCAGGCACTATATAGTAGATGCTACATCAGAAGAGGAATCTCAAATGAGCTCTGCTATTTCGGTCTCGGTGAATAGGCGGGGGCAAATATGCGGGCTAACCAAACGTGGAGGCGCAGGATTGGACCCAAGCGTCGTTCTTGACATGATATCTGTAGCGAACAGCGTAAGCCAACAACTAATAACCGTATTAGATTCAGAGATCGCAGCCGCTGAAGCATCCGAGGAATGAGTGAGATTTTATCTGCTTTTACTAACAAGGATGCGAATACTTGTTGTAGACATTATTGTGAGATCTAGTGAATTGGAAGTGGTAATGCATTAATGCTCTCCCAGAGAACAATCCAATGCCAAGTATTTAGTTCTATGGGAGATGTGATTAGCTTAGTGGGTCACTTGATAAATACTTTGCTTGCTTGCAAATTGCAATGGATAACTTAACCTCAGAAGCATCATAAATTCTTTTCTGAAGCTTTGTATTGTTCTCATTGCATATTCAAAGGATTTTTGTTTTAACTACTAGATCAGATAGGTGAGATCCAAAAGTCTTAAACCTTTCCCTCAATAAACTCTTCTGATCAATGTGATTATTTCTTCGATAAAGACATAAATGTGGGGCTGTGGAGTGTTTGGTTAATTTTTGGCTCAGTAAAAATGGGTAGAGTGCACCAAAACCCTGTATAATTTAGGTAATTTTTTTGGTTAAAAAATAAGTTCAAAATATTTTCTAATCGTTCAAGATAAAATAAAGATACAAATAAATATAAGAATTTATATCGATGAGTAAGTAGATACAAAAAAACAGAACGAAAAACCTAATTTTCATTTTTTTGGTCTTAGCGTAAGATTATAAAAAATATAAAATTAATTTAAAATAGGGCTAATTGCGTATGTGTTCCTACAAAAATGATAAAATTGCACATATTTCTCAGTGGCAGCGTAGTTGGCAAATGTATTTCTCTGTATTAGTTGATGGGTTAAAATTGATTTTTTTTCTGCATAATAATCATTCTGCTCTTAAATAAACATTTTTTAATTATATTTAAAATGGTCTATTAATTTTAATAGTAGATTTTAATTTTTATACTATTCTACGTGAACTCTAAATTATAAATTATAGTCAACCTATAAAAATATATTCTATGTATTCTTTAAAATAAGCATACACAGGAATAAATCTGTGCAAAATTATTCTTAAAAAAAATTAATAGCTTTTCAAAATATTGTTTTCGATCGCTCTCTTTCTCATGCTTTATTCATCTTTCCGGTTTTCCTCTTTTCTCCGTACAAAAAAAAAAAAAAAAAAAAAAAAAAAGCGAACTCCCTGATACCCATCAAACGATGAAACCTGCCTCGCTTCGCCGCTTCTCCTCCTCCGCCTCCTCCCCGACCCCGTCCTCTCCCTCCTCTTCTTCCGCTTCGCCTCCCTCCGAAACCCTAGCTCCCAATCCCTCCTCACCCGCTCCATCCTCCTCCACGCCCTCACCAAATCCCGCCGCTTCCGCTCCGCCGAATCCATCCTGCGCACCTCCCTCCTCCCCGATCGCCAGGTCTCCTCCTCGGCGCTCTTCGACGCCCTCCTCTTCTCCTACCGCCTCTGCGACTCCTCCCCCGCCGTGTTCGACGCCCTCTTCGCCGCCTACGCCCACGCCAACAAGTTCCGCGACGCCACCGACACCCTCCGCCGGATGCGGGACTACGGCTTCCTCCCAAAGGTGCGATCTTGCAACGCGTTCCTGAGCTCGCTTCTCCGCTTCGGCCGCGCTGACATCGCCCTCTCCTTCTACCGGGAGATGCGCCGGAGCCGGATCTCCCCCAATGTGTTTACTCTCAATATGGTCATGTGCGCGTTCTGCGGGGCGGGGAAGTTGGAGAAGGCTTTGGAGGTGTTCGGAAAAATGGAATCTTTAGGGTTTAGTCCCACTGTCGCTTCTTTCAACACGTTGATCTCCGCTCACTGTAAGAATGGTCTCATGAGTGGTGCTGTGAAGCTCAAGAATTCGATGGGCAGTAAGGGTTTAGAGCCGAATGCGATAACTTATAATACTCTGATTAATGGGTTCTGCAAGGAAGGAAAGATGCACGAAGCCAATAGGATTTTTGCTGAGATGAAATCTGCGGGATTGAGTCCAAACACGGTTACTTACAATACTTTGATCAGTGGTTATAGTTCTATTAACAGCAGTGAGATGGCCTCGAGACTTTTTGCGGAGATGGTGAATAATGGGGTGGAAGTTGATATCACAACATATAATGCACTCATTTTGGGGCTTTGCAATGAAGGGAAGACGAAGAAGGCCGCTTACTTGGTGAAAGAGCTCGATAAAGCTAATCTTGGGCCCAATGCGTCGACATTTGCTGCTCTTATTCGTGGGCAATGCAAGAGGGAGAATTCCGAGCGGGCACTTCAGATTTACACAGCCATGAAAAAGAGCGGGTTTCATCTCAGTCGAGATTTGTATATGTTGTTAATATCTACCTTTTGTAAGAATAAGGATTTTGAGGGAGCAGTGGAGGTACTGAAGGAGTTGTTGGAGAGATGGATGAGTCCAGATGAAGCTTTATTGAAAGAGCTTCTTGAGGGGCTTTCCGAATCTGGGAAGATCCACTTGGCGGATAGATTGAGGTCAGAAGTTGGGAATGCGAGGCTCATTCCAGAAGATTACTTTACCAGTGTTCCTAAAAGCAAAGAAATGGAGATTACATGCTAACAGATAGAGGGAGAAGGTATGAGGAATGGAGAAAATAAGTTTGCATCCATGGATTACAAGGCCTGCGGGGGCTGACAAGATTATAAATGTATAAAGGTCAATGCTTGAAGGTATTGATGAACAAGGCAGTTTAATTTTTTTATCTAGCGAACCGAGTTAAAAGAAGGCATCATTTCATTCTGACTGCTGAAACTTCATACAATTGGCTCTAGCAGTACAAACTCCAAACTATGATATTCTGATTGCTTCATATCTTATTGCTAAACATACTATGAGCTTTTATAGTAATAAAAGTTACTAGAGAGGAAAGCACATATACCTGCATTTCATTGGTTTTTCTGATTTAAATTGGTGGCCGGTTCTCTGTCATAGCTGGTCTGGTTACTGTTCCCTTCTCTTTGATATGAAGTGGTTTACTGATTTATAAGTTATATGTTATAGTCTGACTGCAAAACCTGTTAAAAATAATTTCCGTTACATCTGACTGTTTGAACAGCTTCGAGGTTTGTTATATAAGTGTTATTGAAGGGGACTTCCAAAGTTTTGGATGGCTTCTTACATAATAAACTCATTTATTTGCCCTTAACAATGTAGAGCAGCTAGGTTTGTTTCCTGCTGCCACATGTACATGCTACTGATAGAAGTGTTTCAGAGGCTTCCTAATTGCTATAGCCTTTTTGCATGCTCAAACTACTTTAGAAGACCTAAAAAGTTGCATATGGTTGTATATTAAGTCAGCAAACTTTGAAATCTTTCCTTCGGCGATTCCTAAGCTTGTGTTAGTGCATTAATGTTAATTATATAGATGACAAAACTGTGACAGTGGATTCTCAATGGAAGAATTACTACCTATGAGATGGTTGCATAGGGTATGGAGTAGCTTATCAAAAATCATTTCTGGCAGGTGGGTATTCTAGAATGATGAATTTTTATTACAATCTACACACTTTAAGAGTTAGCCTAGGAGGCAGGTAAGGTGAAACGGAAGAGGTCAAAGCGATTGGCGGAGATGACAGGTATGTCTATGAAATCAGGCTCTTCTGTTTCTCTTACTGATTCAAGGCCATCTTTTTGCATCTTGATATTGGTATTATTCCTTTTATCTCATTATGCCTATTTATAGCTTGATACTTCTGTATTAACCAATAGATTGAATGAAATTTATGTAAGTTGATTTCCACCTATTTTTGAGCATTTTCAAAAAATTGTTCTAAAATGATCTGGATAATCGGTATTATGACTTATGAGCAAAATAGTTAATGAAGATTTTTACATCATCCCTCAAGATATCTCTAAATCTCTAATTAGATGGTTTTACTTTCGAACAATTTATTTTGTTAGTTTTGAGCAACGGAGATGAATATTATGCTACTTCATTAATTGTTTTGGATTTTTTTTTTTTTGGGGGTGTGCTTTGTGCTTTCTGACATAGAATGGTGCTGCCGTTGAAGTACCGTGCATAGAAAATAGTAGAGTACTCTTGCTACGGGAAGCATAAATGCCTAAGGCAGATTATTTCGTGTTAAACAATAAAGGAGAATGTGATGAATGGTTGAATCTTTGACATGATAGGTGGAAAAGTGACATGATATGGGCATCTTAATATTTGAACCATTGTGTGTAGGTTGTTGCTCTTTAAGGCAAATTAGGAAATATAACCTGTTGAACAAAGGTAAGTCATTGACCAAGATCATGCAGTTAATTAGATAAACTTGCGCACCCACTTGTAATTTGAGCTGCACAGGCCCAGAATTCAAGGTGACCTCTCATCTAATCGCTTCCAAGACACTCTTTTGCTACCCTATTTATTTCATTTCAATGGAATCTCGTGGCAGTACTTTTTATTATTCAATTATGTGGAGAAACTAAATTCATCTCGACTTGTTATTTAGACAATGTCTGGTACTAGATGTTGATCTTGCCTGAACTTTTATAATAATTCTTTGGCGACCTAATATTTTTTACAAATCACCTTTCTTATCCAAACTTACGGGAAAGAGTTGTTCCTTGCTGCAGAGTTGAACAGAACTAGAAACCGTACGCCCTAAAGCAGTGGAAAGAGAAAAGTAACTCATGCTGGGGAAGAAATAACCAACATTCTCAGATTTCTTGTGCTCCTGACTGAAAAAATGGAACTCTTTCTGGTATAACTCAATTATCACCAAGTACAGCTAGATGCAGCTGGAAATAATATTACTTCATGAAGATTGTGGACACTATCCAAAGCCTATACATATGGATCATAAGGTGTGGCAACCAGGCACAGTTGATGTTTCCTCCTCAATGCCGCTCCAAAGGTCTCATCCATGCTTATTAGTTCTTCAGGTCTAATCCCATCGCGAGCTTCCAATTGAAATGGTAAGTATCTGAGCAAGCCCAATTTCCACATTTGCTAATCCAAATTCTTCTCCTGCCATCGAATGGCAGGTACTTCATGCTTACCCCCCCATAATCCGCCAAACTCTGATCGAACCTTGAAGACATTGTTTGGTTGTGGAAGGAGGGGAATAAGGGTCTTATTCCTCTCCTTGTTTCCAAACACCAAAAAAAAAAAAAAAGAAAAAAAAAAATCTACTTTCCCTCTTAATGGGTTATTCTAGCATTGTTGTTCCACTCTTTTGGTGGAACAACAATTCCTCCACTTACACCTCTACTAATTTAATAATAAAATATATTAAATAATGTACTATATGCTAATTAATTTACTAATTAACTAGATAAATAATCAACCACTTGATTTATTACTCTAATAAATATTTAATTAAGTATATGAGTAATTAATTTATTATTTATAATTAATTAGATAATTAAAAATATAATTATTTCTTATTGTGTTTATGCAATAACTAATATTTATATTGATTAACTAATTAATATTTTACTAATCTAATTATTTTCTTAACTAATTATCTAACTATTAAATAATTAACTAATAGATTTATTAATTTATTAAATTACTTGTGGTTAATTAATTTATTAATTAACATTTTTGGTTTTCTGGTAGTATTCATGATAACCTAATTAATAAAATTAAACTATTTTTTAATTAATATTTTTACGTTAATTAATTAGCTAAATTACTTATTATTTTAAAACTATAATTACTCTTATCCTCACTGTTTCAATCAAACTATCTAAATCTTTTTCTCAGGGGCAATCTAATTTTCATCCAAACGCAAAATTGATCTCATTCCTGCTTATTCCAAGAGTTGTACCTATATCAGGAATAATCAAAAACAGCTTATTTTCGAATCAAAGGATACTTAAAAGTTTCCTTCACCACCATTTTCAGGTAGCTCATCTTTGCTATTTCGTTATCTCCTGTCTCTGTTCGCCTTTCCATTACACCTCTTATCTCGGTTTGGACCTTCGCCATTACCTTCGGATGCTTGATCAGCTAGGTCATTGCCGACTCCATCGTGCTCGAGGCGCTGTCAGTCCCAGCAGCAAACATGTCCTGAAGAGTTAACAGAGGAGATGCGAGGAGATGGAGTAAAAAGAGATGATGGTATTGCTATGGTTTTGAGGTAAATTACGCCGGAATGCCTGATCTATAGGATAAATTTAATTTAGTTTCTAAAATAAATTTATCTTAAATAAGGCTTGTTATCAGCTTCCACATAGGAGAATGTAACATTATACCCATTTGAAATCAGGTTTCCTGTCATTTTAATGACTGTTTAATTAGTGTCTTTTGCCACCTCTCATAATGGAATTGGATAGGAATTGAAGTTTTAAGAGACCAAATTGATCGTTCGTAGACTTTGCCTTGATTTAAATTTTTATTATTTTGAAAAGATTGTGTTTTTACAAAGGAGCGTAGCGAGACGCATGGCATCCAATCTAGATTCCTAATATCTGACTTTGGTCGGAGTGACGTGCGTCTCACTAAGACATTCTGAATTATGTCATCAGATCTGCTCTGCACGGTGCCGTCCGAAGGCTGTGAGACCTGGGTGTCTCGGTGAGGGTGGTGGCGAGGGCTGTGAACGAGCCGCATTCAAGCATGCCGGTGTCAACTCATGTTCGAACGCCCATGTTCGACACGTTTAATGAACGAGCCGAATAAGAGGTGGCTCGTTAAGATATTGAAAATTGGAAAATTAGAATTTCAATCTAATAACTAAAGTTCATAAAACACAGGTTTATTTTTATTTGGATTGGCCTAAAATTCTAGTAATAAAATTTTTTAATATATATATATATATTATATTTGTTGAAAATTTAAACGAGTATGAAAGTGTGAAAATAGATAGCGGTGTAAATTCTCACCTCCTTCGTATTTAATGCAGTTGAAGGAATCTAGTTGCGTCAACGGCAGCTTCAAATTTCAATGGTCTTCAAACTTAAAATACTGTAATCCAACTCTGAAGTGGGGAGAGCAAATGGGCTAAAGGCCTACGGGCCGAATGGTGTAGACGAATGCTGAAATGTCAATCAAGGCCGTGTGAAGTTCTGCAAATGATGTAGACGAATGCACGAATATGTTGTTCGACATTTCTCTTTTGATTTACTCGTCGGCTTGGTAAGTATTTTGATTGCACGGTGAAGTCGGAGACTGGAGACACCAAATCATTGCATTGTAACGGTAGTGAGTTTGTGTATGTTGCGAATGAACGACTTTGTTCCCGTAGAGGCAGCGTGAAATGGCAACAATTCGTCTTTACCAATCTTGAAACAGAAAATCTTTATGCCACAAAAGATTTTATATATATATATATATATATATATATATATATATATATATATATATATATATATATATATATTATCGTTTGTTTCCAGAGCAAGTGGCAAAGAATTTTGTGGTCGATATCCGAAGTTCTAAGTTCGAATTCTAATTGATNCGAAAGGATTCAAAATCAATAATTTTTAATGGTTGATATCTGCCGTTTTCAAGTTTAACGGTGTAGAAGTATTCAAATCAGATAAAATTTTGATACAAAATTTTTTATACTATCTACCACAAGATCAATATTTCTGATCGAAAATTTTAGTGCTATATCATCACTTTTTATATGATTTTCATTTTCAGCCGTTAAAAATTATTAATTTGATTTTGAATCCTTTCGATTGCTAGGTAAATGATATCGAAAAATTGCAAAAATTATTTTCTAGAAACTTCAAATACGCTAAATCAAGTCTAACGGAGCCAATCGTCGATTTGGAAATTCCATCATAAAAAATAACTCGGGAGCACGGAGGGCTCCGTGCTCCTGAGAGCACAGCAGCCCAGCTCTCTCTGTCTCTCTCTCTGTCTCTCTCTCTCTCTCTCTCTCTCTCTCTCTCTCTCTCTCTCTCTCTATATATATATAGTCCGGCTGGGATCCTAGTTTGTTAATTCGCGAATTATTCGCGAATTATTGAAAATTCGAATTAAGCGGTCCGTTTACGAATTTTTTCCAAAAAAGTGAATTATTCGCGAATTTTTGGGCCAGCCGAATTATTCGCGAATTATTCATGAATTATTCCCGAATTATTTTCAAATTATTGAAAATATGAATAAAAAACTTATAATTTTTATTTTTAAATATAAATTATCTTATATTTTATATCTTATATTTTACACTTTATACCGAATCCTTTTTTTAAGCCGAATTTTTCAACGAATTTAAAAATTATAAAACGAATTTTATGCGTATTATATTCGTACCGAATTTTTGTCGAATCCGAATTAACTAACTATGGCTGGGATACTATCGATAGTACCAAACATTTGGTGCTATCAAGTTTTCTGCCATTAGATTTACCTTTTTTATCATTTTCATCCGTTCGATTATACTATTCAACCAACCACCTATTCAACCCTAAGGGGTCCACATTATCCTAACCACACATCTTTTAATTCAAGGGTAGAAAACTTAATAGCACTAAGTCATTAGTGCTATTAATAGTATTCCAGCCTAGTTATATATATATGTAGAGTAGGTCTTGTGTGCTATTAGGAGCACGGAAGCCTCCGTGCTCCTAAGCCGTTTTCGATTATAGAATTTTCGAATCGGCGATCGGCTCTGTTAGATTTGATCTAGCATATTTGAAGTAACTAGAAAATAAATTTTGCGATTTTTCGATATCATTTACCTAACGATCGAAAGGGTTCAAAATTAACGGCTGAAAATAAAAATCTCATAAAAAGTGGTGATATAGCACTAAAATTTTCGATCAAAAATATTGATCTTGCTGTAAATAGTATAAAGAATTTTCTATCAAAATTTTATCTGATTTGAATACTTCTACACCGTTAAACTTGGAAACTGTATATATCAACCATTAAAAATTATTAATTTTGAACCCTTTTGATCACTAGGTAAATGATATCGAAAAATTACAAAATTTATTTTCTAAATACTTCAAATATGCTAGATCAAGTCTAGTAGAGCCGATCGTCGAATCAGAAACTCTATAATTGGAAACGACTTAGGAGCACGGAGGCCTTTGTGCTCCTAATAGCATACAAGACCTACTATATATATATATATATATATATATATATATATATATATATATAGTGAGGCTAATATGCTTTTGGAAGCACGGAGCCTTTCGTGCTTACAGGTCGTTTTCGATGTTGCGACTTTCGAATCGTGGATCGGCTCCGTTAAACTTGATCTAGAGTATTTGAAGTATCTAGAAAATAAATTTTACGATTTTTCGATATTATTTGCCTAGTGAATGAAGGGGTTCAAAATCAACGACTGAAAATAAAAATCTTACAAAACATGATAATATGAACATTAAAATTTTAGATCAAAGATATTGATCTTGTTTTATATAGTATAAAAAATTTTCTATCAAAATTTCATGTGATTTGGATATTTCCACACCGTTAAACTTGCAAATAGCTCACTACGGCCATTAAAGATTTTGAGCCCATTCGATCACTAGACAAATGATATCGAAAAATCATAAAATTTATTTTCTAGGTACTTTAAATACTCTAGATCAAGTTTAACGGAGCCGATCGACGATTTGAAAGTCGCAACATCGAAAACGACCTGGAAGCACGGAAAGCTCCGTGCTTCCAGAAGCATAGTAGCCTCACACTATATATATATATATATATATATAGAGAGAGAGAGAGAGAGAGAGAGAGAGAGAGAGAGAGAGAGAGAGAGAGAGTCTGGAGATAATTCTATATATTATAAATATATAATATATATATATATATATATATTATTGATGTTTCAATAAATTGTAATATATCTATTCTATTTCATTTTTATTTAAGTTTATTCTTGAACTATCATTTCCATTAGGCAGATTTGAATTTAGAAGTATTGATTTAAAAAGTCGGACTTGATATTTCTGACATATAAGAAATTGTCCATTTTTTATTTTTTTTTAAGGTACCGTTTGGTTCGGGTATAAGCAAGAACTAACTATTACTAGGATGGACAAGTATAGGATAAGAAAAATAGTGTATTGATGAAAATTGAAATTGTTCTCGAGGATAGAAAAATATTAGAAAGTTTTATATAGAAAATGGAGGGTGTTGGTGGAATAAACCGAGAACTACTATTCTCGGATAAAAATATTAGGTTTGGATATAAAGGGGGATAAGAGCCTATTCCCTATTCCTTACTTTCCAAACCAAACGGTCTAAGGGATGCGCCCGTAGGGCCAAATGCACACGTGTTGATAATATCACTGGATGCGTTACGTTAACGAATAGGATATATCTTCCCTTCCTGCTTTTCATATTAATATTTTTATACTTCGGAAGGTTGCGGGATAGGGTTCTACAGACAAGGCCTCAAAAGGAAAAAAGAAGTTTGGACAGTAACGTAAATTTTGCATCTTCAATACCTTAAATATAAGGTGAGAATTTCTATCGAAGAAAGTTTTCGACGAATATTTATTCAATCTGTAAAAATTTGTGTTAAAAATAGGTAACACGTGACCACTTCATTCAATAAGAAAATAAATTTAGTATATTTGTATTGAGAAGTCATGACCTCGGAATGAGAAACAAGTAGATAGAAAAAAAAAAGAAAAGAAAAAAAAAGCCAATGTTGAACTGAAAACAGACGACCCTAGTAGAGAATTTGCCCCCTACACGCTACCCTCGCCTCCAATCTAGTAAGAATTGCCCCCGCCCGAGATTCACTACATTCAAATATGGGAGTTGTCAGTCGTTTGAGAAATTCATGGTAAATTTGCACAACAATATCTGCCAGAGTAATACTATTCATACGCTCTATAGGGGGGTTGTAAAGCTACATCCATATTTTTTCTATGATCCATATTCACCTACTTGAAGTCCTAATACTTTTTTTTAAAACAAATAATTTCATAGTATCCATCTTCTAATCTTGATTACATGGATATCCTCCAAACTATCAATCTTTATTCTATTTATGAAAATTTATCATAAGTACCAAACAAATTATTTTATTTAAAAACTAAATAAAAATTCTCATTTTTCCATAATATGTTTCGATCCTTTTTATTAACTTAATTGAAAAAAATTATAAATACAATTGAAGTGTACTAATTAAAATTAAATTAATTGAACATACCAAAAATTATACAAATAGTAAATAAAACATAGTATATATTAATGCGAACAAAGAAGAAAATTGATTCCACAAAAAATATAATATAATTTTAGTTTCAGATAATTTATTTGTTATGATTAATTAATATGGATACCCATATGATATCGATAAAAAAAAATTTTCGAGTACAACAAAAATGCAGTTCAATAAACTGAGCCGACAAATAAAGATGAAGTTATTTTTAATAAAAATAAATTTATGTAGCCCTGCACTTACAACTGCACATATTTATCTATAAGTAGCTATAATAGCGAATTAATTAGTTCCAAACAAATGCATAATTAATGTGCAGAAGGGGATTTGTTAATATCATGCATTAATGACAAGGACATAAATATATTGATAATTTGAAATATATTCATAATATTGTTATATGTTTTTGAATGCCACGTTTGAATTTGCTCCTTTTTTTTAACCCTAAAGTCCCGCGATTGTATTATTCTGAATCGAGTACTATGTAAGATGCAACGCTCTATAAGGCACATTTTTTGTAAAAAAATTAATGAAAAGTTTGCAATATTAGAAATTTTTTATTAACAGATTGTCAAAAACCTCACACCCAGTTTAATTGTTGGATCAATCTAAATCAATCTACCGGCCGTCCTAAACGAGTGGGCATAGGATTGATGGTTGCCTATCGAGATTCCAAGTGTTCGAATCCTAATTGTTGATTGACATTTTCAACTTAAGTTTATTTATAATAAATAACACGAAACGGTAACGTCACTATCTATCTTTCTCAAAAAAAAATAAAAATAAAACTCTAAATCAATTAAAATTATAATTTAATTAAATTATAAACTCTACTTAAAGTGAATGTATGGTTAGGATTCAAGTTTCCTATGGGAGTTTCTCTTTTTTTGATACACAGGTTAAAACCCATTTTATTTATGGGGATATTGTTAGGCGACTAACTACTCTTTTTCCTGCTCCTCCCTCCCAACTCCAAAACTGCAGATTGCCACCAAACTACGAACCAGCTCAAAGACAGAAGATTAATCATCAATGGTCTCCCCTCCTCGATTCATCTGTGTGGACCCCTTCCCCCTCCCACCTAATATAACACCACCATTCTTCAGTTATATAAACCCCTCACCACGCATCTCTACCTCACTACACATAGTCCTCTCGATCTTCATACATTTCTCCAGCTGTACCGCTCGCTGGTCTGTTGGGTCCTCGGCTCGAACAACGCCTCTCGGCCCACGTTCAACGCAAGAGTCGTTCGGAGGAAGCATGGAGGGCCGTTCGATTCACAAGCCGAGCGACTTCTTCGTTCGTCCGCTCTTCCTGGCTACGCGGCGGGTCTAGCGCCGACATCGAGCGACGACGATACTGGCTAGAAGCCGAGGGAGGTCCGAACAGGCGTGCCCACGCCGCTTACGATCCCGACCCGGAGTCCACCTTCAGCTTCATATTAGAGAGGTTCACAGGTAACCACAATCAAAGTTCCGCTAGAATACTATTGTATTGGATTAGATGTTTATATAACACATGCGACTGCATGCAGAGCCTGGAAAGGAAACAGTAGAGGCAGGGATCCGCGGGGTGGTAACAGGTCCGTGCCTGGCGACGAACCCAATTGACAGTTGCTGGAGGTGCCGGAAGACTGGACAGTCCAACCGCAAGCAGCTGGCCTTATGCGCCAAAGGGTTCGCTACCGGCACCACCGCTGGCAAGAAACGGCGTTCTATGTGGTCAGACCCCTCCGACGATGATACTTGTCGACCCCGGCCCGGGACCGGCTCCGCTATGGGCGCTTGAATCCAGCCGGAGCCCTGTGATCATCGTTTTGGCCCGGAACGCATGACGATCCGACTCGCAGAGAGCTCATGATCAACCGGACAAACATCGACGGGCGGTGCTGCTGGGACATCCATGAACGGACCCAGCTGACCATACCAGAACAGCACAAGCATCATCACCACAACATTCGGATTAAGAACATAGGCGGCATCCGGTGCAGCTGATCCGCACTCCTGAGCATACGGGGTGAGGGGCAGAACCACGGCCGATGGCATCTCCTCGCTCGGCGTCACCAACATCTGGAGATCGACATGTTGTCGATTCAAATGCAGGGGGACGGGCTCATCTGACGTCATCAACGGCCTCCACTGATAACCATCTCAACAGCACTTCGCGTACCACAACGACTGTACGTGTTTGCGTTGCTAGCTTCTTGTTTACAAGAATAACAATTTCTCCTTTATAATTATATATATAATTGTAGAGTTGCCTAAAGTTTGTTCTTATTTACTCAGGTGTTGTTGTGGAGCGCCGACAATGACAAATGAAAAGGACGCCATAATGCAGGTGACGTTGCTTCAACCCTTTGGGAAGGCAGGAAGAATGCCATCTCTCTCTGG
>NC_033635.1:4532962-4551709 GCF_001540865.1 Ananas comosus
ATAGAATTATGCTACTATACTATCAATAGTATCAAGCCCTTGGTACTATTGAGTTTTTGACCGTTGGATGAAAGAATGTGCGGTTAGGATGATAGTGGTCCCCTAGGGTTGAGTAGGTGGTTGGTTTAATAGTATAATCTAACGGGTGAAAATGATTAAAGGGTAGATCTAACGGTAGAAAACTCAATAGTACCAAAGACTTGGTACTATCAATAGTATAGTAGCCGGACTCTCTCTCTCTCTCTCTCTCTCTCTCTCTCTCTCTCTCTATATATATATATATATATATATATATATATATATAGTAGGTCTTGTGTGCTATTAGGAGCATGGAGGCCTCCGTGCTCTTAAGACGTTTTCGATGATGGAGCTTCCAAATCGACGATCGGCTCCGTTAGACTTGATCTAACATATTTGAAGTATCTAGAAAATAAATTTTGTGACTTTTCATTATCATTTACCTAACGATCGAAAGGGTTCAAAATCAACGGTTGAAAATAAAAATCTCATGAAAATTGGTGATATAGCATTAAAATTTTCGATCAAACATATTGATCTTGTTGTAAATATTATAAAAAATTTTCTATCAAAATTTCACCTGATTTGAATATTTCTACACCGTTAAACTTGCAAACGGTATATATTAACTATTAAAAATGATTGATTTTGAATCCTTTCGATTGCTAGAAAAATGATACCGAAAATTACAAAAATTATTTTCTAAATAGTTCAAATACGCTAGATCAAGTCTAACGGAGCTGATCGTCGATTCGGAAGCTCCATTATCGAAAATGGCTTAGGAGCACGGAGGCCTCTGTGCTCCTAATAGCACACAAGACCTACTATATATATATATATATATATATATATATATATATATAGAGAGAGAGAGAGAGAGAGAGAGAGAGAGAGAGAGAGAGTCCGGCTACTATACTATTGATAGTACCAAGTCTTTGGTACTATTGAGTTTTCTACCGTTAGATCTACCCTTTAATCATTTTCACCCGTTAGATTATACTATTAAACCAACCACCTACTCAACCCTAGGGGACCACTATCATCCTAACCGCACATTCTTTCATCCAACGGTCAAAAACTCAATAGTACCAAGGGCTTGATACTATTGATAGTATAGTAAGCAATTCTATATAATATATTATATATATATATATTATATATATATATATATTATATATATATATAATATATATATATAGTCCAGCTATTATACTATCAATAATATGGAGGCTTCTGAGAGCTACCAAGTTATTTTTGATGATGAATCTTCCAAATCGACAATCAACTCCGTCAGAACTTAATCTACATTATTGAAAGTATTAGAAAACTAAAATTCATAATTCTTAACATTATTATATCTAATCAATGAGTAGTCTAAAAATGAAAGGGCAAAAATAAAATATCATAAAAAATTGACAAAAGATTCGAATTTAAGATTAGAGATATTGATCTTACTCTAATAGTGAAGAAAATTTTTTATTAAAATTTCATTAGATTTGAATTGTTTGACATGTTAAATTCACAAATGCATTACATTGATCATTAAAATTATCAATTTTGAGACTTTTGATTACTAGTCAAATAATGTCAAAAAAATAATTTTGATTTCTAACTATTTTCAATATATATATATATAGGAGAGAGAAAGAGAAGAGAGAGAGAGAGAGAGTTGGGCTAAGAATATTATTAATAGTATTTGCCCCTTTTTGCTATCAAGTTTTTAGCCTTTGGATAAGTTTTTTTGTCATTTCTAATCATTGGAGTAAATATTATAACCAGTGGGACCATTCAACTCTAAGGCTCTGTTTGGTTGGCGTATAAGAAGGATAACAGAAGTTATCCCTGCTATTCCGCCAAACAAAATAATTTTGGCGGGATATTTTATTCCGGTCAAACCTTACTATTCCGATTATTCCTGAATAGCATGGGATTTGCTATTCCAGCCATTTTGATGGAATAGTGCTATTCCAATGTTTAATTTCAACTTAATTAAAATTATGAATTGAATTAAAACTAAATTATATAAATATAATATGTTTATATATTACAATACATTTTTTTGTTATAAAAATTATTAATGTACTATTTAATAATATTATTTATATTTAAATATTATAATAAATTATATTTAAATATTATAATAAATTATTTTTATTAAATTAAGTTTAAGTAGAAATTTAAAAAAAATATAAATTTATATAATAAAAAATTATAATTTATTAAAAATATTTATTTTATAAATTTATAATTTTATTATAATAAATTATTTTATTAATTGTTCCCACCCTATTCTTATTTAAAAAATTTAAAATATAAATATTTAAAATTTAAAATTTAAATTTTAAAATTTAAAATTTGTAATCTCAAAATTAAAGTTCATAATTCTAAATTCCAAATTTTAAATTTTAAATTTAAATTTTGATATTTTAAAATTTTAAAATTTTATATTTTATATTTTTCAAATTTAAATTTGATCTTAAATTTAAAGTTTGAAATTTAAAATTTTAAATTTTATATTTAAAATTTGAGATTTTAAATTTTAAAATTTTAATTTTAATTTAAAATTTTGAAATTTAAAAGTTAAAATTTTAAATTAAAAATATAAATTTAAAATTTAAAAATTTAAATTCAAATATAATGAGAGGGTAATATCATTATTTTTTATTTATAACTACCCACTATCCTTCTTATTCCATCTTATCTAACCAAACGCTATTTTTCATATTCTCAGGAATAACTCAATTTTCATCCAAACGAAAAATTGATCTAATCCCCGCTTATACCTCAATTTATATATATCCCTAGAATAACCACTTTTTGCTTATCCCCGAACCAAACGATACCTAAGGGACTAATATCATCCTAACCCTACAATTTCTTATCAAAGGGTTAAAAAGTTGATAGCAAAAGGAGCCAAATACTATCAATAATATTCTAGCCCATCTCTCTCTCTCTCTCTCTCTATATAAATATATATATATATAGAGAGATAGAGAAATAAAGAGTTAGGCTCCTATACTATCGGTAGCACAGTGGCCTATGTGCTACCAGATTGTTTTCGATGATGCGGTTTTCGAATAGATGATCGATTCCGTTAAACATGATCTACGCTATTGAAAATATTTAGAAATCAAATTTCATAATTTTTTGACATTATTTGACTAGTAATCAAAAAGTCCCAAAATTGACAATTTTGAAAGTCTTAAAAGGTGGATGTGATGCGTTTGTGAATTTAACGGTGTAAAATAAACCAAATATAATAAAATTTTTATAGAAAATTCTCTTTACTATTTAGAATAAGATAAGTACCTTTGATTTTAAATTTAAGTTTTTTTATCAACTTTTTTATGAGATTTTTATTTTTAGTCGTTCACTTTTAAACTACTTGTTTAACAGGTACATGATCTCGAAAAATTATAAAATTTAGTTTTCAAATACTTTTCAATAGTGTAGATAAGTTTAACTAGGCCGATTGTCGATTTGGAAGCTGAATCATTGAAAACAACTTGGTAGCACGGAGGCCGATAGTATAGCAGTCTGACTCTCTCTCTCTCTTTTTCTCTCTCTATATATATATACACACGAATTTATTTTAGAATTTTTAAAAATTATCATCAAGTGCATCGAAGATTTAAAAATTGAACAATAAAAAATGAAAAACCTTCTGAAAATAAAGATAGATTTTCTTACTTTGAGATCGGAGCTATGAAACGTTATCTAAATAGTTAAAAAGTTTTCTATCAAAAAATTCACGAGGTTCAAAATATTTTATTGATTTTGCAATTTTTTGATCACTATAAAAATAATTTTTTTAAAAAATAAAATTTAGTTTCTAAATATTTTAAATACTTTAAATCAATTTTAACGATTTCGATTATCGATTCAGAATCTCTATTATAAAAAACGACTTAATAGAATGAAGATTTCGACCCTTCTAAAAAGTTAGCAGTCGAATTCTATATAAATATATATGTTTGTATAGTCAGATCATTATATGCGTTGCAATCTTTTTTAGAAAATTTGAACATTATAATAACCAAATTTTATAATTTTTAAAAAATTATTTTTCAGATCAACAAGTCACCAAAAAAGAAAAAAGAAAAAAAGACTATACAGAGATAGAAACTTTAAAATAAATAGGATATAGAATCCAAATAATGGGGGTCCGAGTGACCAGCTATACATGGGTTTTACTTTGTCTCATGTATTTGCTTGATACGGCGTTTAATACCCTACAAGAGAACTTTCCTCGTGAATATATAAAGAGCCCCAGCATAAATAAAGCCAAAGAGACCACAACACACCAACCCAAACAAACCCTCACCCACCTCTTCTCTCTCCTCATCCCCCCACAACCAACGATTTAAAAATCGGGTCGGATCAGCCGGTCTGACTGTTCTGACCATAATTCAGTCTATAAAACAATTTGATTTAAAATTTTGAACCGAATAAGTCAAAAAATCGCTTTGCATTAATCAAATCGATAGTTCAACCATCGAACTAGCGAACATGTTCTATTTTAATCAAACTAGCAAATTTTATTTTTATCATACCATATTAAAATCCAACTGCTTAAAATCAATTTAGCTGATTCTACTTTCTGTTAGCACAGACTAATTTTATAAGAAGTAAAACTTGAAAATACATATCTACTTAATTTGATTTAAACATCAGTATTTATAACTAAGTATGATACTAAAATAATTATATATATAATTAAATTAAATATAATAATTAAATATTTATGACGTCGTGTTGACATTATTGGTTCAACCAGTGGCTAGTCTCATTAATATTTTTAGTTCGCTATTTGACCCGATTTTTAAAATATTACTCACGAGTCACAAAATAGGTAAAAGTGTACGAAGAACCCTTGGACTATAGGGCGTTCTAAAAACGGCTCCCTAAACTCTGGCGGGCCTTCTTTTTTTTTTTTTAAAAAAAAGGGTTAAATGCAAATGTTTATTTGAACTTTTGTCCATTTGAAGGTAGCCATTTAAACTTAAAAACTGTTATATTTGACATTAAACTTTTACAATTTAAAACCTAATAATCTAGATTTATATTTCATCAGTTTAAAAGTGAGTAGAACTACTTCAATGATCAAAGAAACGGCTAAGAATATGTGCAGTGATGCAGACGACTTTTTTTTATGTGAAAAAATATTTTTATGGGTAAGATGGACCATGTATATTATATTAATTTAAAGCAACTAACATTAGTCAAATAATTAAAAAATATTTTTATGGGTAAGATGGACCATGTATATTATATTTAATTTTTAACTATTAATAAAGAGTAAGTTTTTTTTTATTATTATTATAGAACAAAATCCTGACATCAAAAATAACATGCGTCCTTTATTATTTTTTAATTATTTGACTAATGTTAGTTGCTTTAAATTAATATAATATAAATTTTGATTGTTAATTATAAACTTTGAAAAGTTAACTTTTTTTTTTCTAAGTCCTAGGTAGTTTTCTGCAAATAGACAAAAGTTTAGATCGCTTGAGTGCATTGAACACTTAATATACATTAGAGATTTTTTTTTGTATTCATCAATAAATATCAAATTTAATAGCTTTAATATCTGTGCAGCAAATAAATTTAATAGCTAATTCAGAATAAGCTATAGTTGAAGGGTTTTGCATACATTTTAACCCACAATATGTATATATATATATATATAAATATATATATATATATATAGAGAGAGAGAGAGAGAGACACAAACAAAATGATCCCAAATGAGGACATGCAAAATCGCCTCGGACTCGGATCCAAGCAGCACCAGTACAAGCGCACACCGCCTAATTTATAACTGCTGCTGCTGCGGCTGCTGTAGCTATAAATCCACCCAATGGCTCCCTTCTAAGAGAGTAGTTGGGGGACCTCACTTTTAGCGATGCAAACGCGGCGGATTCAGGCGCGGAACGAGTTTCTCGTCTTCTGCTAGCTTTAGGGCGGATTAAATTTTACCCTTATTTATCATTTCATTCGAAATAGATCGGAATATATAAGAGCGAATTTTTTATCTAATTAAAATGGATAAGAATCGAAGCAGATCTCTTAACCCCGTTTTGTTTTCTCGACGGATAGGAACGAAAAGCAACTATTGGTTGAACCTTGTCCACCCTGTTTGTCGCGGACCACTAAAGTAATTTAACATTAATATATCTCATTTTTACTGAACTGATCCACTATGTTTGTGATGAATTGCCAAAGAACCTTCAGGGTGCGTTTGGTTTGCGCTATCTTTTAAAGATTCCTAGTAATTCAATGGGAATAAAAAAATATGACGGTGTTTGGCTAAACGCACTAAGTAATTTAGTTGGTAATATTGGATTCACTTGGAAATAAGATTCACTCCAAAGTACTAATCTCATTTCCTTGAGGGAGGGTGGGTATTCTCATATTAATGGATTGGGGTAATCATAATATGTCTAATCTCTATCTTTCTTCCTACCTGTCGGCTAATTGATGTTATTTTTCTTTACATTTTAACCTTATATCTCTCTCTAAACTTATTTTTCTCTCTAAAATTCAACTTTTTTTTTTCTCTCTAAACTAAGCTTTCTCTCTCTCTCTTTCTAAAATTTCAACTCTCTCACTCCCTCTAATTTCGACTGTATTTTTTTTTTCTATTTTTTTAATTATGCTCTCTCTCTCTAACTTATACTCTCTCTTCTTTTTTCTAAAAAGATGTTGAAACTTTTGGTAACATCATCTAAAATTAAATAAATAAATAAATAAATAAGTAGTATATTTTTTGCAATATTAAATAACATGGCTAATTAATATTACCGTGCGAACCAAACACAGAAATTCCACATTCTTAGTAATAAAATGAAAAGGAATGAGATTCTCGAATATCTTTTTTTCCTAGTAATCTTTCATAATGGGAACCAAACGCACCCTCAAAATAATCTGCCATTTATCTTATTTCTCCCGTTAGTCACCATCGATTTTACAGAATAAGACATATATTTAAAAGCCACCCCACAATTATATACCTCTTGGAATAAGACTCATCAACTTATCGTGGAATCCCCTAGTCAATATTTATGTTCTTTAGTTTATGCTATTTCTCTCGATTAAATCGATAATTTTGCTTAATTTAATCATATCTGAATATTTCTTCATTAGGGTGATGGAATTTCATGTTGTTATAAAGTTAACGATTGATAGCTAATAAACTGGTTAATTTTGCTTTAATGCATCTTTAGTTCAATTTTAGTTATAATAACAATTAATAAAGGACTCTGCACATCGATCAAAAGAACCGTAGTACAGCAGTTTATTCCAAAACGGCCTGTAGTTGATAGTATCGATCTCTGAAAAGAGATTATATTTTACTGGATGATAGAGATTGAAATATGAGATACAAAAATATAAAATAACCTTAAGTTGGCTCACAATTGACATCGTGGACCAAATCCAAGAATCTCTCTCTCTCTCTCTCTTCTTGTGTTGTGTAGCAGTGTAGCATCCCTTATTTGCAAGGAATAGTACGTCCCTTCATAGCTATCTATATATAAATATATAGTGTAGAGCTGCTATGCTATCGAAAGTATAGAGAATTCGATACTTCCGATTTTTTGACTTTTAGATTAAGAATTATACGTTGAAATGATTGCGGTTTCTCCTAAGGTTGAGTAGTTTTGCTAGGGTTGAGTGGTCTCCACAGGGTAATAGTATTAATTGAAAAGTTAGAAATAATTAAAGGTGCTAATCTAAGAGTTAAAAAGTCAGAAACATCAAATTCTCTATATATTCGATAGCATATTAGCTCTACTTTATATATATACACACACTTTATTTGGTGCTCATATCTATGCCCCACACATACACTTTATTTGGTGGTCATATCTATGCTTGCTCTCCTCTCCCCATCCTCGTGTTTGTTTCTCTCTCATTGTCTTCTTGTGATGCTATGTATGCGTGTATCATTTCTCAGCAAAGAAATGCTGAGGGGACTAAACGAAAGCTTCATGTCAAGTACTACTGTTTTAACACCCTTGACTTTCTTTTGTCCTTGTGTCATGGCTAAATTCTACTCTTGGTCCTCAAACTAAGAACGCATCATATTTTTGTCCTTAAAATTTAGCTCAAATTTTCTTGATTATTGTAATTAAGTTTTATAGTGCAATTTAGTTGACCAAACAATGAGATATAATTGATGCGATAGCGATCATATAATAAAATTAGGGTTGATGATATAGAAATGACCAGTATGCAACGTTAAGCGAATATTCAATTACGAAAAGGGCCGAAATATATACAACAGAAACTTTAGAGGGCAGAGACGATTGAGCTCTACTACCGGTATACATAAAAAAGGATAAATTATCTTTTTTGGTTCTTAAAGTATAGGGCACATGACACTTTAGTATTCAAATTTTAATTTTTTGTAATTTTTGGCTCGAACTTAATTTAGAATTGTTGCAATCAAATTTACAATCTAATTTAATTAGCTAAATTTTATTGTATCATTGATATAATGTGACATCTTAATTATTGGTACATCATAAATCACAATACTACTATATTACCTTTATATTAGCGATATATCAGTATTTAGTCAATAGATTGGTTTATAGAACTTGAGTGCAATAATTCTGAAAGTTGATCAAGTAAAAAATGGCAACAAATTAAATTTTGAAGACCAAAGTGTCAGCAGCCTCATAGTTTGAGACCAAATGTGCAATTTATCGATAAGATTTTTTCTAATCAAACTTTTAATAAAACAATTTATTAATTAATATTAGTGCCAAAAAATATTTAACTTTATTTTCTTATTTACACTAGCTTAACTTCCAATTATTATACTTGTATTTTTTCTATTTAAACAATTTAAGAATTTTACTAAATTCAGCAGTAATTCAGTCAGTGATCTAAATTTTTATTTTTATTTTTTTTATTTTTTTTATTTTTTGAGAGAAAGATAGGTAGTACGCTACCTGCTTCGTTTATTTTATTTAGAAATAAACTTAGCTGGAAATGTGAATCAACTAGGATTCGAACTTAGAATCTCGGGTACCAACCACCAAGCCCTTTGCCACTTACGTAACGGTTGGTTAAATTTTTAGTTTTTAATAAATAAAATTATAACAATCAATAACTATTAGCTAACAAAGCTATTAAATTTAATATATTATTTTATTTAGTTAAATAAAATTGCTCATCTAAAATAATTAGAAGTTGAGAATGTATTAAATACCAAAGACTTTTTTACAAGATAGGTCCATATACTTTTAAGACTAGCAAAAATTTTATTGGCTAGCTAAGAGTTTTTAAGTAAAATTTGAGAAGTTGAGGGGGGCCACGGCTACTGTAGAGGTCTGTCGGTCCTTGACTGCCATATTACCAACACAACATCGTTCAACTAAATAATTTGCATGGTGAAGCTCGATTACAATAATTCAGAAAATTTGAATAAAAATTATAATAAATTAATATTCGAAGATCAAAGCAATCACCCGCTTTTTAGTTCGAGGACCAAAGTTGTAACTTTGCCTTGTTTCATGGTAGAGAAATGCTAAACTTACAACTTTGGGGATTTGTAGTCTTTACAACCTTCCATCCAATGCACCAAAAGAGTTCACCTAACCCTTTTGATTTTAGTTAAAAAAAAAAAAAAAAATTGATGGGACTTACCCTTACACCCTAAAATAGTTGAAGAGGTAGCGACACTCTTCATTGTTATAGGTAAAGTTGTACTACTTGTCCTTTTAACTGTTTTGTCATATTTAATTTTGGTCCTTAAATTTTTAATTTCGATATTTGAGACCATAAACACTTTTGAAATTGTTTCACCAAGTCTCTTCACCGTAGAAACAAAGTTATTGCAGGTGCCTACATCATCTAGAGGTTCTGATCTTGTTTTAAAGAATCCTATCTCTTTTTCTTTAAAAAATTATTTAATTTCGATCGCTCATTTTATAGTCACCAGATAAATTAAAAATTAGTCTTTAAAAAAACTAATTTTTTTAAAAAATTTACCTAACGTACGTCCTGGATTATTTTAATGACATCAACTCCATCCATCATATACTTACAACACTACTATTTTTAAGCAAATTTTTTTAAAAAAGTCGCAGCTCATGGGTGAGATAGAAGATCAAAGATTGACAGTGTATGTTGCATAAATGTAGAGAGATGCACTAAGTGTGGACAGTGATTTAATTAATTTTCAAATAATAGATATGGGTAAGGATTAAAGTAAAGTACTTTTAGATTATGTTCGGATGCATGAATATCATACATCTTCAATATATCTTTTTGATTTTTTAAGAAGTTTATTTCGTAGATGAGCGAGCACGATCACATATTTGGAATCATATATCATATTGGATTTTCAACTCTTTTTTTTTTTTTTTGTAAGTACGATATTAAATCATCCCTATAAGTGACATACATATGCTATTATACTTGTCGGATCGTTGGTGCTAACTATTAATCCTAAAAGCTCGAGCTGCTAGAAATACGAAACTAATTCATTTAAAGCGTACAGACATAACGCCCACGAATCTCGATTGTGACTCGATCCAATTAGTCTCACGCCACTTCAAATATGACTCGGTCCAACCCAACCTCACGCCGTTTTGAACGTAACTCGGTCCAACCTGGCCTCTCGCTATAAGACAGGATGCTGGCCCCTATAAGTCAACAACATTTATCATAAATATAAAGATATTTTAAGAAACAAAAACTTAAACCCTTTGGTTTCAATTATATGTGTAAGCCTTTGTACGTACTCAAGTTGCTATTGAATAATTTATTTCGATACCTAAACAACGCATTAAGAATTTATTAGAGTTTGAAATCTTAGACTTGAAATTTTGTGGTCCAACATTAAACTTAGCCAAAGGATTTANCATAATTCATGGGGACCGTGAGTTGCATGCCCACGATTTTAGTGTTTTTTTTTTTTTTTTTTTTTTTTTTGGGGGAGAAAGGTAGTATGTCATCTTTTCATTTATTTTTTTTAGAAAGAAATAAATTTAGCTAAATAAGTGAAGCAGTTATAGACTTCGAATTTGGAACTTCGAATACGGACTATTAAATATTTTGCCACCTGCACTAGAGAAGTCGGTATTATATATCCTTGTTAAAAAGGAAGTTGGTGATGGTTGAAAGAGTGCATGGGTTGATAGGGGGTTGATAGAAGCCCAAGGTTGGTAACTTGGTCTTGTTGGCCACTCATTGGGTGTATTAAGAAAAGGACACTCATATGTTTCTTTAATTTAGTGTTAATTTGCTGTTGACTTTGGTATCTTGAGATTAAGTATTTGGGCTGTGAATCCAAGGGTAGGAAGATGTCACGTGGGGTTTTGGAGTTCTCCCTTCACTCACCTTGTGGGGAAAGGAATCTCTCTTCTTATGATATCACCAACACCAAGTTTAAATACATTTTTCCTAGGGATAGGAGCATTAATTTAAGGGGTTGATTTTGTTTAAAGCAAAAGCTTTTCTAGGATCCATCCATAGCAAAAGTGAAATGACTTTTTGGTAAAGTCTTGGATTGACTCCTTAGTTAAAAGAAATGAAATGTATACCCAACCACGCACGAGTCATATATAATTTAAGGCTTTCGATCTCTGCAATAGATATTTTACATGAAATTTATACGGAAGTAATGTTATTAAACCGTATAAATCAAGATACTAAATATTCAAGTAAGCGCACTTTCTTAACTTTGAATTAAGTTATAATAATGTCCAAAATATTTAAGTAAAGATTATTTATTCTATATAGAATACCTGTTATATATATATAAGGAAGATTTTCTGAAGTAAAAAACTTTAGAGCCTGATAATACTGCTTAATCAATTGCTTCTCCTTTTCTTTCTCCCTCTCTTTCTTCTTCCATGTATATTTTCTACATCATCTTCAAATTTTTGGCAACTCTGGTAGAATAATAAAAACACAAGAACTTATAATTAATTTGAGTCCGCAATATTAAATTCTATTCCCATTTCCCAGTTGTGTTGTTGTTTCCTCTTGTAGTTTTGCACTGACGAGCGCTGCTAGGAAAGACGGATGATCTGCATGCGGCGGGTACATGCAGCAGATAACTGGGAATCATGAATAGTGAGTGCATGCGCGTGGGAGGAGAAAAAGGATCCAAAGGGACAAGTAATCCCTGAGAGAGACAAAGTAGAATGAATTCCCATATCACTTCCCAGTGGGTCAAACGCCACTCGCTTGGAGCCAACCATAATTCATGGGGACCGTGAGTTGCATGCCCACGATTTTAGTGTTTTTTTTTTTTTGGATAATTTCGTACGGGTCCCTGACAAATATATTTCTACAAAGTTCAGCTTTATATTTTCAAATATATCATTGCCGTTAGAATCTGTTAGAAAATTTTAATTAACCATATATTTGAAGGGATATATTTGTGATGACAAAATTGATTATATAAGCAGTTCTCTAACAGTAATAAACCGGAGAGATATTTTTAAAAATAACAGGACTTTTGTAGGAACAATATATAAAAGTTGAACTTTATAGAAATATATTTATCATTTACTATATTTGCAGAGATTTGTATGAAATTAGCCTTTTTTTTTATTTACATTGTAGTGCGTGGGTCCCACAATTAATATGACGTTTGAATTAATTTCTTACCGTCCAATGCTTAGAATTTTTTTTTATTCATAAAATGATCTTGCTAGCTGTTCAAGGCGAGATCGATTTGGGTCTTTGGATGGTAATTGGTTGATCTAACAACCTCGATTGATTTGCCTCAGGTGGAGGAGGAAATTATCTTATGAGCATGTTTTCTTTGAAATAACTGAGACTTGAAATGAGAATCGAAATAAGTTATTTCCAGTCTTAGTGTTTGGTTTGAGAGATTGACATTTTGATTTTCATTCCAGAAGAATTCGAATTCCTCAAAAGTGACTCCCATGCACCTTATGGGGGGAGCCAACTTTGATTCCAGCATGATTGAGAATCTTTTTTTTCACTAATAATCATTTGAATTTAAATATAAATCATATAAAAGTACAATATATTATATCATAATTTCAAATTTGAATTTGAAATATATATGTAAAATATAAATTTTAATTTTTTGAATTTAATTTAAATAGTTCTAAATTTAATTTTTTTTCACTTTGACCTTGAATTATGATTGCAAAGTTAAATACTAAATTTAAATATTAATAAAACATTAATTTTTTTTTGAATTTCAATTTGGACATGATTTTGACTTCGATTTTGATTCCTATTCCGATTTCGATTTCTCTTTTGAATCAAATGTGTCCGCTGAGTAGAAAATTTTGCTGAGACAACTTCAGCCCGGCCCCAAATATGAATTTTGCAGGACGGAGTAGATCGCGTGTCAAAGAACCGTCGTTGTTGTACAAAATGTTTGGATTTGAATCCGGAATCTGGCAGTCGATCGGCAGGGCTGGGTTTGCAGAATAAAAGTGTGCGCGCCTGCGGACATTCTCATGCACAAAAAGAGAAAGCCAACATTAATTCGAAGGTCTAGTAAGTGCAAAAGAGCCCCCCCTCAATTGAATATTCATTAATTCTTTTAAAGAAGAGTACGTAGTAAAATACCAGTTTCCTGATTAAATAATTAATGCTTTTTGCTTCTTAATTTGTAGTTGCATCATAGTTTCGTAGAATTCCTAGCAATCTCATTTTGGTATTCTGAATTGTGCGCAGTTGACTCTGCGGTCGACGGTCGAGGAACCGATGTCTAGACATGCTACGGGGACTTGATGATCAACAGGATCGAGCCTGTGTGACATTTCAATAGTCCAACATCGGATAAAAATAAAATTGTCATTGGATATATAAGAAAATTTCATCCTACTAATAATAATTGAATATAAGTATTTTGAACTGATAGTTTAGACTCAACGAATTATTATTGTTAGTTGTTTGGATCGTTATATTTGGTATCAGAGCCGATTCACTAATCAGAGTCACAAGTCTCACATCATACCTTTATCTTTGGATTCACCCATTTTATTATAATTATTAAAAAATATCTTTATTGCGATTTGTTTTCAAATATATATATATATATATATATATATGGTTGATTGGGAATAGATAATGTGGTGTAAGTGTTACAGTATAGACTTTCTCCAACTGAGGGGCAACCAGTAGTAGGTTTCATCTCCGGCTTCTGCCGAGTCCATGTGCATCGGCAAAACTGCGAGAAGAAATTCTCTCTTAAAATTAGGCTATTTAAATTAAGATAGACTCATAGACTACCTCTAGTTAATTATTGTACTTTTATGTCGGACGCACATGCATCATGAATGAGTGAGTAATAAATCTCATCTGTACATTCTCAATGATTATCTAGCTTGAAAGTCCTTAGAAGCTACTATATCGAAAATTGTAGTGACGTTGTAGTGTACAATATATGAATTTATTATACGTGCATGCATCCGGTTCGCAGCATGTGATCTTTATAGGCGAGTACATTTCATCGAGTAGGGTTGTCGATCCAGTTGAGGCTTCGATCATGATTGAGTTTGGATGAGTTGCATCTCATGCTGGTTGGGCACAATCATTTGGGGCAGTGTGTATGGTATTATGGGTTTTGATTAAGACGGTGTTTGGTTTTCTGTAAAATCGGCATGAAAAAAAAATTTCAGTAGAAAAGCAAAACTTCGACGTTTATTTGGCCTTAAAAGAAAATTTTCAAAAAAGTTTTTTTTACATATTCTGACGAAAATATGTGTTTTCGTTTTCCGCTCGAAACGAGCGGAAAACGAAAACGAGGGGAGAAATCGCGGCGTTGGGCGCGGAGAGGGCCAGCAGGCGCACGCTATATATATATATATATATATATATATATATAACTATAACCTGTATGAATCCCAATGTTCGTTGCCCAACGGGCAAATTCTACTTCACTCTCACCATCATGTAACTCTTCTCTTCTTCTCTTCAACTCAAATTTTAATATATATTTAACGGTTCACTAATCAAACTTTAATTAGTTATTTAATGGTTCTACTATCATTTACAATTGTATCATTTTATCTTACAATTATTCATTATGATCATTTCTCTTCCTCCCACTATATATTTTAATTAATCGCAACGGCCTAACCACCTAAACTTCCATTTACTATATTTAAATGTTTCATTACACATCCTAAACTCTCTCTCCAATTATTCATTATCACATTTTTCTTACCTCCACCGGACCTCTCCGATGATTGTGAAGTGACGACCGATGATCCCTCCCGACCACGGCAAAGAGAAAGTGGCGCGCATTCGTGAGAGAAAAGGAGGAAGGAAAAGAGGCGATGTGTTATACCTCCGCCAACAAGTGAAAACCTTTGGTGAATGTAGCAAAGTGAGATATATAAGAAATATTTAAAATTTTTATTATTAATTACTGTTATGGTTTTTATCCGCTGCAAAGCGCGGTTCTTTCACTATATATTAATATAAGAGTGAGGCTACTAATGCTTCTGAAGCACTAGCCTTCCGTGCTTCTAGCTCATTTTCGATGTTGCGACTTTCGAATCGTGCGATCGCTCCGTTAAACTTGATCTAGAGTATTTGGAGTACCTTAGAAAATATTTTTTATTTTTCGATATCATTTGCCTAGTGATCGAATGGCTCAAAATCAACAAATTTCAATGACCGTAGTGAGCCGTTTCAAGTTTAACGGTATAGAAAATATCCAAATCACGTGAAATTTTGATAGAAAAATTTTTTATACTATATAAAACAAGATCAATATCTTTGATTTAAAATTTTAATGTCATATTATTACATTTTGTAAGATTTTTATTTTCAGCCGTTGATTTTGGTCCCCTTCGTTCACCTAGCAATGATTATCGTAAAATCATAAAATTATTTTCTCTAGGTACCTCAATACTTCTAATCAAATTTAACGGAGCCGACCGACGATTCAAAGTCAACAACAATCGAAAACGAGCTGGAAGCACGGAAGGCTCCGTGCTTCCGATAGCATAGTAGCATCACTCATATATATAATATATATATATATATAATATATAATAGTAGGGCTACTATACTCTTATGAGTAGTGACCCTTATACTCATAAGTTGTTTTTCGATGATAGACTTCCCGAATCGAACGATCAACTCCGTTAAATATGATCTAGAGTATTTGAAACTCTAGAAACATAAATTTCGTAATTTTTCGAAATCATAATAAAGTCCATCAAGCGGGCATAAAATGAACGGTCAAAATCGAACGACGTCCTAAAAATGGATGATCGGATCCCTCAATTTAAGATCGGAGTTATTGATCTTTATCTAGGTAGTGTATAGAATTTTCTATCAAAAATTCAACCTATTCCGATTCTTTTCCACCGTTAAACTAGCAAGTATCCCATACCGGCCGTTAAAAATTGTCAATTTTGTGAGCTTTTGATCATAAGGTAAATGATGTCGAAAAATTATGAAATTTAATTTCTAGAAGTTTTAAATGCTCTAGATCATATTTAACGGAGTGGATCGTCGATTCGGAAGCTCCATCATCGAAAACAACTTATGAGTAGTAAGGGTTCACTACTCATAAGAGTATAGTAGCCCTACTCTATATATATATATATATATATATATATATATATATATATATATATATATATATATATATATATACTACTTATAAAATCTTGAGTTTTAAATTCTTTTCTCTTTTCAAAAATGTCTCTCTCTTTTTACTAATACTTTCATGTCCAGTAATTTTCAACCAATCATTTCAAATAATTCACTAAATAATAATTTATGCTCAAATAAAGATATTAATTTTTTGCCATTAGATCTTATCTAACGATTGAAACTAAAGGTATCTGTCGCTTTTTGTGATAATAATACCATCGCGTTTATATTGTATCTTTTATCTACGCGTTTCTTAAATATTTTTCTTCTCACGCGTAAGACCCGTACCCACCAATCCTCAATCCTTTCTTAACGCGTTTCTTAAATATTTTTCTTCTCACGCGTAAGACCCGTACCCACCAATCCTCTACCCACCAATCCTCAATCCTTTCTTAACGTAATATCCGTGAATTTCTTAAATATCTCATCAATCCAACTATCATACACGTTCAATATTTCTCCCATACAATACCCGCCTGCCATCTGCGCATAATATAGAGAATGTTAATACCCTCGCATATAAAATTTTCCTTCCCTACCTAATTTTATCTTATCGTAATACTTATCCATACATAACTTATATCTTAAAGTATATCTTTTTTAATCTTTTTTTAATACTTTCTTATCTCCATTTATACGTTTCTTAAATATAAAGCATATCTTTTAGTAATATTTTATTCGTTCCTCATAATCATTCCCGGTCGTCTTCGCCACAGTTGAAAAGATATTTTGGCTCCACCTAATTCATTTTAGTGTGTCATAATATAATTTTCCAACTCATTCGTCTTTTGTATACTTTATTTTACTTTTTAAAATTTTTAAATGCTAATAAGTTTGCATCCTCATGACTTTTTATCTTTCATATATATTAATTGCGCAAGTCATCGTCCTTCCGACACATCGTTGTCGCCCTCACCAGCAGTGATACGTCATCGTCGTCAACTTCGTCGATCATCGTTGATCATCGTCGCCTTCGCTAGCACATATCTCATCGTCACCTTTGTCAGCACTTCATCATCATCCTACTCAATAGAACAATCATTTTTCTAACAATTAAAAGATATATTTTCCCTACTTAATTTTATCTCATCGTAATACTTATCCATACATAAAATATATCTTTTTTTTTAATTTTTTTTGATACTTTTTCATATTATACGTTTTATCAAATATATTTTTTTTGTTTTTTAAAATATATTATTTTAGTAATATTTTATTCGTTCATCATCATCGTCCTCGGTCGTCTTCGCCACAGTTGAAAAGGTATTTTGGCTCCACCTAATTCATTTTAGAGTGTCATAATATAATTTTCCATCTAATTCGTCTTTCGTATATTTTGTTTTAATTTTTTAAGATTTTTAAATGCTAATAAGTTTGCATCTTCATGACCTTTTATCTCTCATATTAATTGCGTAAGTCATCGTCCTTCCGACACATCGTTGTCGTCCTCACTGGCGGCAACCCATCATCGTCATCATTTTTGCCGATCATCAATGCCTTCGCTAGCACATCATCATCACCATCTTTGCCAGCACTTTGTCGTCATCCTACTCACCGGAACAATCATTTTTCTAATAATTGGAAAGGTTTTTTGATCCTATCCGATATTTTCAATCTATAACTAATTTTTTATTTTAGTTCCTAACTTAGATTTACTATGTCACGCCCCGGATTATACTTTCCCCGGGCACGCCGACAAATCCGCCGTATACAAAGGAATTTTCCCTGTATACGTAGCGATAGCTGTACCTGTAAATCAAACACTACTACGAACAGTAGTAGAGAGCTGCTAGAAAAAAAAACAGAAACTAAACCAGCTGAGTTTCATATACATAGTCCAAATCCAAAATACAAAGCTACTCGCACTGGCGAGTTAGGTCTACTATGTACATGAACTCGAAACAAAACATCTACCTGCAGTAGGGCACCTCTAGCTCAGCACGTCGGGTAGGGCTCTAACTCGCGACGCCCTTGCCTCGATCCTGGTCCGCAGACGGTGCAGCAGCCGGAACCTGTGGCTCTGCAAAAACATAGGTAACAACTGGGCGTGAGAACTACTGTAAAAACAAGTAGTCCTCAGTGGGTACCGCCCAAAACAACATCGGT
>NC_033635.1:4552391-4705834 GCF_001540865.1 Ananas comosus
GCTGCGCCCGTAAACGGCACCGGCGGAACTCACCTACCACCCTGCCACGCGTCGAAGCAAGCGATATTTACGAGGTGAAATTTCCGGACCCACTTCTGGGCGCCCGGAACATGGGATCCGAATTGGCTTCCAGTTTCAGTTAAATTAAACACTCGTTTCTGGGCGACCCTAAACATTTTCTGGGCGCCCGAATCTGGCAAAACTCCAGTTTTGCTTATTTGAGTGCGCCGAGTCCAATTCTGCATCCAATTCGTGCAGAATTGACTCCGACTCAGTCCGACACTCTCCAGAGATGTCGACCAGTCTAAAATACTGAAGCCAATCCTATCCAAAGCTCAGGAACACTACATACTAAGTGCACGTGAAATACACATTGCATAAAATATTAAAAATATAATGTATATTGTTCAAAATTTTTGAAAAACTAAATGCATAACTTTTAATTTTTTTAAAAAATATAATTTTTTCAAACTTCTAATAGACGTAGATTATGTTTTACGAAAACTTAAAAACCAAATAATATTAAAAATTCTTTTACAAATAAAAAAATTCTTTAAACGTACTGATATTAGGAAAAAACTCAAAACAATATAATAATTTAAAATCATAATAAATGGAATAGCTCAATATGCCATACATCATATATGATTATATATATATATATATATATATATATATATGCATTACACAATTTATTTATTCAAAAATAATAAAATATTTTTTTAAAATTTAAAAAGATAAAATATTAACAATATTTAAATTTTAAATAGGTCATAAAAATTTAATATGATCAAAATATATTACTATATACGAAGAAGAAGATTTTAAAAAAGTGCATAGATTCAAAAAAAAAAATTTATATTATTTAAAGTGCACATATTGAGAAAATGATGTATACTCGGTTTGTACAATAAAATTAAAAATCAAAATAACAAAAGAATTCTGTAGATTTGAAAAGTTTTGCATCTTAAAATTCGAATAATATAATAATCATACGAATTCGAAAAGATTTACATTCTATTATCTATACTATTTATAAGAGAGTGAGTTCTTACATTTTTTTTGCCAAAATGTCATTCACATATAAGTTAATCCCACTCCATTTTAATTAATATAATCCATTTTTTTTGAAATAAGTTACTTACAGTTGTAGAATTTGAGTTTTTTCTATAAAATTATAGTTAATCAACACCATCAAATCTAATCCAACGGTTAAAATATAAAGTCTTTGTCGTTATTTCTACCAAAAAATCTCTCTATTTTTTAATTATTTTAATTTTTTTGGAAATTCATTCGTTTCGCTCGCTATTACATAGCGTGCATGTTTTTAAAAATAAATAACTCTCTTCACGTTTTCTCTCTCACGAAATGGAGGCCGACGTCCAGGTCAAGACGGCCTGTCGCCTACGCCACCAGCGGCAGGCCCTTTGTGCTTGTGCTCGCCCTAAGGGGCTCTCGCTGCCTCCCACTCAGTCCCCATCACAACTCTATCTCTTTCTTTCAATCCCTCATCCCATCAGAAAGAGATGGAGTGCTTGTGCTCGCCCTAAGGGGCTCTCGCTGCCTCCCACTCAGTCCCCATCACAACTCTATCTCTTCCTTTCAATCCCTCATCCTATCAGAAAGAGATGGAGAGACCCCCTAGAGTATAGGCAATTTTGAAATACACTTCTCAACTTTTTATTTATTTTTTTAATTCAATATCTTATCTGCTTATATTATTTTACTGATTAATTGTCTCAATGAAAAAAAAAATTAGGAGACTAAATCGCAAATGATCTAAAGATGAGGGGCTGTTATACATTTTTATCTAAAAAATGCACTACAACACATTTTTCATAAAAGATTCTACCATATAATTCAAGACAGAAAAACTCTCTTCTACTGTAGATGATTTCCAAGCCGACTACTCAACTATTATATATCACATCTTTCATAAAAAAATGAACCATATGATTCAAAATCGAGAAACCCCTATAATTATAGGTGACTTTGAAATAAAACCCCCTCACTATAGCTTACTTTGAAATAGAGCCCTCAACAATTATGTATTTATTTTTAATTGATATCTTTCTAACTTTTATATTTTATTAATTAATTAATTAATTCTGTTTTATTTGATATAGCGCAGTTAATTAATCTATTTTCTAAAATTTAGTATTTACTATTTAGAATTTAAAAAATTTGGTTAAAATTTTAGTTTATTTGGCTAAATTAGTAATTATGTGTATATTAATAAAAAATAAATTGCCTAAAGATGAGAAAGAGTTTGTACATTTTTATATAAATAAATTATATAATTTTTTACCAATTAATTAGATCTCTAACGTGTAACATTTGCATGGAAACTAAATAATATATAGAAAAAGAATATTCCAAGGAGATTTTATTAATTAATAATGTTTTGGATACTGTTTGATTTTAAATTTTGCCTGAATTATTTTTAGTATGTAAATTGTTGAATACTTTATCGGTCATTTAATAGCAAAAAAAATTAGGGGACTGATTTATAAGTGGCCTAAAGATTGAGGGTCTTCAACCATCTTTTCATCGTAAAAAATGATAAATGATATAATTTATATTTATTAAAGGGGTCTCAAATATAAAAGCTTTTGAATACAAAATAAAACAGTATGAATGACAATGGCCTAAATTATTTTTGTATAAAAGGTTTGCATGACTTAAATAATTTTTGGCATGATTTATATAATTAAAGGGATTTCATGTATAAATATTATTTTTGGCCCCAAAAAAGTGGATCTTTTATAAATAGTATAAAAAAAAAAAAAAAATTTGGCTACATGTAGAGATCTAAAATTTAATTTATGTATATGATCAATTGGATAATAATTTTTTTACTATCTTATGCAGATATAATAATTAAATTATAAATATTTACAGATAATTTATTTAAAAATTATATATTACATATCAATCATGTTCGATTTTAATTATTTTGAAATTTTTTTTTTATTTTTTTTAAATATATGACGTGCATTGCACGTGCACTTCTATAGTTAAATTATATTATTAATTATATATATAATATATATTATATAGGTATGAGGCTACTTACTATCGTGAAGCTGCGGAGCGTCTCACGTGTAGCAGGTCCGAGTGAGCGGGGGGGAGCTTTTCGGGGGGCGATGTTTGCGAGCCTCTGGAGGATCGTAGCGGATGGGGGCGCGTCGGTTAACACTTGCAATCTCGTGAGTATTTGAAGTACTAGAAAATAAAATTTTATGATTTTACGAATTCATTTGACCTAGGTAGAACGATAAGGGCGGACTTCAAATCAGGACTTCGGTCTGAAAATTAAAAAATTTAAAGAATTATAGGGAGAGGGGTATGATCATTAAGAGGTTTGTAATTCAAAGCTTATTAGAATCTTCGTTTTATATTGAGTATAGAACTTTTCTATCAAATATTTCAGTGATTTAATATTTTTCACGGTTAAGCTAGTAAACGGGTCACTCCGGCCATTGAATTTGTTGATTTTGAGGGCCGGTAGTGTCGTGAGTCACTAGGCATAATATATGCAAAAAAATATAAAATTTATTTCTTAGGTTACTCCAGGAGATAACTTGCTGAGAGCGTAAGTTTAGAGCGAGCGCGGGATAGTCACGTGTCGAAAGTCGCGAACAGTCGGAAAAGAAGGTGAGAACACGGGAAGTGCCGCTTCGGAAGTGATAGTGGCCTCACTCACGGGTATTATGAGAGGGGCTGACGGTATGAGTAGGTCGGGAGACGCGGAGGCTTCCGGCGGCGGTGCTTTCATGCAAATTTGTTGGTCGAAATGGTATAGTGAAGTATAATAATTATATATTTACAAGCACCAAGTACTTTGTACTTTTACAAGCACCATAGACAGACTATATATATATATAGTTGAGTTGGAATGCTATTGGTAGAAAACTAGCTCCGTTGCCATCAATTTGTTTTCGATAATGAAGCTCTTAAATTGACGATCGGCACTGTTGAATATGATCTTACCACTTGAAGTATCTAGAAACCAAATTTCAAATCATTTTGATATCATTGACCTAATGATCAAAGGGCTTTAAAATTTGTAATTTTAATGGTAGATATGAGGCGTTTTCTCGTTTAACAGTGTAAAGCTGTCCAAATCAATTGAATTTTGATGAGAAAATTCTTTAAACTATTTAGAATAAAATTTATACTCTCGATCTTGATTACAAAATCCATATCATCATTTTTTTAAGGATATTCATTTTCAGTCATTCATTCTTACGCCCACTTGATAGACAAGAGAATAATATCGGAAAAGTATAAAATTTGATTTCTAGATATTTGAAGTGGTATAGATCATATTCAACGGTACCGATCGTCGATTTGGAGGCTTTATCATCGAAAACAAATGGGTGGCAACGGAGCTTGTTTGCTACCGGTAGTATTCTAGCTCAACTCTCTATATATATACCCTTATTATCATTCTTTCCGAAAAAATTTTCTAGTTAACTTTGTCAGATATCTAAAATAATAGTATTGTTGGATATAAATATAAAATATACTTACGGTAACTCAAAATCTTCCTGCTCTGAGCGCGATAACCGTATTCCCATAAAGTATAAATCTAAATTTAGATTTAAATTTTATAAAAATATAATACTTAGAAAAGTGTAAAAATTTGCTATCACCTCGCATACATCAGAATAATGCAACAGGATGTGTAATAATATATGCGACGAGTGAAAAATAATAGTACAACATGACTAGTTGTTTCCAGAGTACTTACTATCTCAAACTCTACTCATCTATCGCGCAGTCCGCTTTCGACCCACTATCCAATCCTATTTGCAAAATATACTGAACACGCATACCAAGTGATCAGGATAATATCCTAGAAAGTTTTTAATATTTTAATTAATCGATGATGTAAGTGTTCAGTAGTAATACAAAAATTTATTTTACCAATATACTGATGAATATCAATTGAATCTATGGAATAAATTAAACCAAATCACGTCACGTGCGGATGATACTAATAAGTCTACAAGCACCTTACATATTTCTGGAGAATTAATCTAAATACTCTTGTTGATTTTAAAATGTTTCTTCACATATCCCCTTTTTTCTTTTCCTAGGGTTTACGAAAAGGATTACATTTTAGAAGGATGTTTTAATAATTTTAAGATAAATTTAAAAATTTTGAATGGTAGTAAAAGGCAAATAAGAAAAAGGCTTAAAAAAAAGTCTACGTACATCTCTGATAACGAAAACAACATGTAACCATAACGTATGGGAACCTCCAGTACGTCGATACTGACCAACTAACATATACGTCTCCGATCCAACAACTCTCACCTCTTCAATGCCACATGTCGTCCAGAATTGCTCGTCATAATGTAACCGACCAAGCTAGAGACGCGTTATTTATTCTCCTTGATACTACTTGGGTTGTACCTCTCATCCCGTATGTATCTAGCTATCTTGAAATACACCGATCATCTCAACTGATCTGAAATAAAGAGTGGCCTTCAGCATAGTATCCTTACACAATGTACAGCAATCTAATGGCACTTTGCCCTTACCCAACTATCCTGAAATGCAAACGTTAAATCATCTAACCCTACCACACTTAGCAACGTTAGATCCGGTCCCGGCCGGCCTACTAAACTCGACACACATCATTTTACTGTATCTAATTCTAAATTTTTGCTCCACAACTCATGACCATAAACACTGTAACTAGTAAGCACTATTTTCTCTCAGCTCACATGGTCACACATAACTATATAGCTCACTATCTCAAGTACTGTCGAGGTGTGTTTGGTTCGAAGCCGAAATTAGTATCGAAATTGGAATGAGAATAAATTAAAAACGGAATCGAAATAATTCATTAGCTCATTATGTTTGGTTCGCCACCTGAATCGAAATCAGAGTGAACCATTCACATTGTCGGCGTTTGGTTCAATATCAGAAACGTAATCAAATTAATATTCTAATTTTATCTTTATAATATATTAGTTTCAATTCAAACTGAAAATTAAATATTAAAAATTACATCAAATTTTAAAATGATGTCAAAATTTTAAATATATTTTTAAAAAAAATTAAAATTTGAAATTGAACGAAAAATTAAAAATAAAACTTAAATTTCAATTTATTCAAATTCAAAAATTAAATTTAAATCCAATTTCATTTGAATCATAATTTAATTTAAATTTTAAATAAAATTTGAAACAAACCTTTAGATTTAAATTAATTTAAATTTATAAATTAGATTCGAAATGCTTGATTGAATTTTAATTTTTAATTTAAGTTTAAATTAAAATTAAAATTTATAAATATAGATTTTAAACTTAAATTTATATTTTAATTAAAAAATAGTTTAAAAAAGTTAAATTTAATCGGAAAAATAAATTCCGCTCGAATTCAATTTCAATCCACCTCCTAAGCCAGATTGGAGAAAGAGGTAATGAGAAATTCTATTACTTTCCGAAATAAGATCGGAATGAAAATTCTGGCATACCAATACGGACAAAATAGATTATCGTTCCGATTCTGATTTCAAATGAAAAAATGGCGAACTAAACAAGTCTTGATCAACTACATTACAAATTTTCAAGCCTCTATCCGGCACATACACTTTAGGGTGTGTTTGGTTCCACACAAATTTGGAAAAAAAATTTTCGGTGAAAAAGTTTTAGTTGTTAGCGTTTGGTTTATAGGAAAAGAAAAACAATTTTCCATAATGATTGTTTGGTTAAAGGAAAAGAAAATAGATAAAAACTATTTCATTTATTTTTATTGTTAATATATAATTAATATACTATATATATTATTATTATATTTTATTATATAATTAAATATATTTAAAATGATATGAAACTATATTATCATATATAGAGTTATATATTAGAAAATATTAATAAATAATTTATAAATTTATAAATAAATATATATAATAATATCTTATAAATATAATACTATACTATAATAAATAAATAATATTGTATAATCAAAAATTATATATATATATACTATTATCTATATAAATATATGATATATATATATATAATTATTCATATATTTATACATACATACATATATAATATATTCATACAACATATATATATATACTATACATACATATTATATACATACATACATATATATATATAGGATACATGAGCATATATATATATACTATCATACATATCATAAATACATACATACATAGTATATATATATACATACATACATATATATATATACATACATAGCATATATAATATATACATACATACATATATAATGCATACATACATATATATATAATATACATAACATACATATATAGTATTACATACATACATAATATATAATACATCATACATCATCATATATATACAAAAAAAATATATATAAATATATATGGCATACCATACATACATACATAATATATGCATACATACATATAATATATATATATACTATACATATATATATATTAATACCATACATACATAGCATATAATACATACAATATAAGTATATATGCATTACATACATACATACATATATATATGGCCATACATACATATCATACATATATATAGCATACATGACATACATACATAATATAATATGCATACATACATACATACATATATAATATGCATACCATACATACAGACATACATACATATAGTACATACATACGAGATCATACATATATATATGTAATATATATATAGTATATATAGAGAGAGAGAAGAGAGAGAGAGAGAGAGAGAGAGTGGAGCTAGAATACTTTTACAAGTATCACCCGCCCCGCATGGTGCTTTATGTTTTTAGCCCTTGAATGGTAGTAGATGCAGGTTGAACATGATGGTGGTAGGTGTGGTAAGTAGGTTGGTAGGTGGAATAGTATTTGATCTAGATGGATTGATAGTAATCAAGAAGTAAATCCAATGGCTAAAAACTAATACACTAGGGGGGGTGATATTTGTAACCAGTATCATACCGCTAACTCTTATATATATATATATTATATTATATATATAATAATAATATATATTATATATATATAGTATATAGTTGAGGCTAAGAATAGACTCCGATATAAAGGAGGTTTACTATCGAGTTGTTTATGCGATGATAAAGAGCTTCCAAATGACGATCCGGCCTCCGTTAAATATGATCTAAACATTAAACACCTAGAAATTCAATTTACCGCACTTTCGATATATTATTTATCATCTAATGAAAAAAAATGAAATGGTGAATAATACTTTAAAAAATGATGATAGGAGTCCTTGTAATCAGATCAAGAGTTACAGATTTTTAAAATAGTTTATAGAGATTTTTTAACAAAAAATTGAATTGATATGGATTATTTTACATATATACACACATACATATATATATATTGATAATACCATACATACATACATATATATATATACATACATACATACATACATATATATATATATATATATATATACATACATACATACATACAGTACATATAATATTTATATAATATATATAAGATATCATACATATCATACATAACATACATATTAATATATATAATACTATAAATAATATTAATATATATTATAATACATACGATACCTACATATTTATATATTATAATATATAATACATACATACATACATACTACATACAAGAACATAAGATACCTATACTATCGTAGCAGAGCGCTCCGTGCTACCAAGTGTTTTCGATGATGCGGCTTCCAAAATCGCTCGATCGCTCCGTTAGACTTGATCTAACACTATTGAAATAATTAGAAACTAAATTTCATAATTTTTCGAGATCATTTACCTATCAAAAAAGTAGTCTAAGATTAACGGGCTGAAAATAAAATCTCATGAAAAATGATGATAAAAGATTTAAATTCAAGATCAGATATACTGATCTTACTCTAAATACGGTCGATAAATAATTTTCTATAAAATTTTCATCGCATTTGGATTGTTTTAGCACCGTTAACTCTACAAACACACGCACCACGATCGGCCTTAAAAGTTGTCAATTTTGAGATCTTTTGATCACTAGTCAATATGTCGAAAAAAATCTGAAATTTAGTTTCAAATACTTTCATAGTGTAGATCAAGTCTAACGGAGGCACGATCGCTCGATTGAAGCCGCATCCAATCGGAAAGCGAACTGTAGCACGGAGCGCTCCGTGGCTACGATACGCAAGTAGGTCCGGACTCCATATCATCCCATATTATATATATATATTATATATAATATATTATAATACATACATACGATACATACTACATAACATATATTATCATATATATATATAATAGGTAGGCTACTATGCTATCGGAAGGCACGGCGCGCTTCCCGTCTTCGTTATATATATATATATATAATTTGTCATCCTATAAATTAAACTGCTAATTTGGACATATATAAAGTATACATTAGTGCATCAATTTATGTATACAGTATAAAGTATACATTATTGCATTATTGCATATAAAGTATACTTTATATTACACACATATAAAGTATACATTATTGCATCAACTTATGTGCATGTGATGAAATATGTCAAATCACCACCTCTTCCAAGTTTTTTTAAAAAATTTTTTTTTTTATCCCTCTCATCTGCTTCGTAAGTAGAAAAGTAAAAAGCAAATTATTTGCTTCAGCAGTGACGTATTTAATTTGTGGCTTCAACAATTGACAACGGATAGGTTGATAATCAAGGAGTTAGCCGTTGGAACGCGTTTTCGAGTCCCTAACCAAACAAGAAGTCGCCCCCAAAAAAAAAAATAAAAAAATAAAAAAATAAAAAAAAAAAGAAAATGAAAGCGTCAAAACCAACGCCAATGCATAGGTCAAGGAGAAGTTAGCACAGTGCTAATTAATTCTTTGGCTAATTAATTCTTTGGGTTCAATGTGTTTAAGACTAATTTTGATTTGTTTACTCTCGTTTAATTGGACTAGTAGATAATGTAGCATTAGAGTCTAGTTCTCTATAAAAGCCTCTTTTTCAAGAGGGTGGTCCCAAGTTCTATTTCTACTCTATTATTTTATTATGAGGAGTGTTTCCATACTCTCTACTTTTTTTTTTTTTAACTATAATGAGATTATGCAGGTCATTTGAAGAGTAGTATCGAATATTAGGCACCCAAAGAGAAATATTTTAATCTTTTGATATCGGGATAATTAAGTGATTTTGCCCCACTTTAATTAAATTTATTTACAGCTTACATTTCAAATAGTCCTGCATAATCTCATTATTTTAAAAGATCAATTTTAGCTATTAAAATTTGAATGACTGTATAATTTTATTCTTAGAATAAATTTGAATTATAGTCTATATTTCTATTAAACCAAATATTTTTATGTTCCTATTATGTTCGAAGTAATTTGGCTAATGTGTTGAATAGACAAAGAAAAATCATGAAACTATCTCAAGCTGTAAAGGAAATTTAGTTTATATTTTATCCATAATTTTTTAAACCAAATAGAGAGCCCAAACCACTGGTATGAAAAAAAAAATACACATTTAAAATATTTACATAGTAAATATGTTTTCAAATTTTGTTTAATACTAATGTAAAATTATTGCCGAAATTAGTGAAAGGATATCAATCCAAAGTTTTCTTAGATTTTACGATGTTTAATTGCCCAAATACTCTCAGCATGAAGAAGTTAGTTGTAAACCTGCTACAAGTTATAATAATAATTTTGTCCTTTATGATCAACGATTAGGATCTTTTATTATGATTTATAAAATTAATTACCAAATCAACTCAAATGGCATGGTTTATTAATTCAAAATTTTCCACATTATTATTATCATTATTATTATTTTTGTTTTGAAAAGTCATATATATATATATATATATATATATATATATATATATATATATATATATATACAGGCTGCTAGGCTCTTAGGAGCACGAGGCCTCCTGCTCCTGAGTAGTTTTGATGATGAAATTTTCGAATCGACGATCGTCCGTTAGACTTTATCTAGCGCAATTGAAGTTTTTAGAAAATAATTTTTGTGATTTTTTTATATTCATTTATCTAGTGATCGAAAGGATTCAAAATCCATAATTTTTAAATGATTGATATTACTGTTTTTCAAGTTTAACGGTTAGAAGGTATTCAATCAGATGAAATTTGATACATAATTTCTTTATACGATCTACAACAAGGATCAATATTTTGATCGAATTTTTAGTGCTATATCACCACTTTTTATAGGATTTTTTATTTTCAGCCGTTAAAAAATTATTGATTTTGAATCCTTTCGATTGCTAGGTAATGATATCGAAAAATCGCAAAAATTATTTTTAGTAACTTAAAATACACTAGATCAAGTTTAACAGAGTTGATCGTCGATTCGAAAGCTCCATCGTCGAAAACGGCTCAGGAGAACACAGAGCCTGCTCTTATATTGTTGCTTATAAAAGGTGATACCGATGATGATAATATGTAGCAAAATGTAAGAAAAAGACACGGGTGATAATACAAATAATAAGATCAAGCAATCGAGTCACACATTTCTTTCATTACGGTTGTTTAAAGTTTTATTTTCTGCATTTAAATGCGTGCGACACAGAGAGAGGCCCCAAGAAATAAAAACACCAATTTTACGCATCTCAGTCTATCTCGTTGGCCCATTCTTTCGTGGCCCATCTCTTCGTCCGGCCGTGTACCCTCCCCTCCCCTCTCTCTCTCTCTCTCTCTCTCTCTCTATCGTCTCTCTCTCTCTCAACTAAAACCCTTTTTATGGCCTTAACACCCTCATTGTTATTATTATTATTTTCTAGGAGAAAATGTAAGGAAATCCCTAACTTATAGGCCTTTTCGGAATACCCTCCTCAACTTCGCTTTTTTTGGTTTTTTTTTTAATAACATTATATTAAGTTTGAATTTTTTTTTTTTTTTGACGTTGATTGTGTTTAATTGGCTTTCTAATTAAAAAGTTTACAAGTTTATTAATAATATAATTATTATTTAGTAAATATAACATAAATAATTATCTGCTTGATAACTAATCAAATTATCAATATTTGCATCGAGAGACTTTTTTTCTAAATAACTTATAGTTAAAGAAAAAGTCTACACTGTAACCACCAGATTGCGTTAAATATACTCCAAATTAATTCCATTCTATTGTGCCATATAAGATGATAAAAATTCTGATTGACACAACAAAATTATTTTATTCTTACACTTATTGGAAGATATTTTATTATTATTATTACTTAAAAAATATTTATACATTAAATATATAGAGTGTAAGATGTACACTATAAATTGAATGTATATGTAGCATTGCTCTTGTTTTAAGTCATAAGTCAAAGAAATCTCCTTCCTTAAATACCACCCGATAACTCGTATAATAGAGAACACTCCCTCCCTCCTCCCCCTTCACTCTCCTCTCCCTCCCCAAGAAGTTCTCCCTCAGTAAAAACCAAAAAAAAGAAAAAAGAAAAAAAGAACAACAACAATATCACAAGCCACGCAAATGGGAGCACCTACAACGTACCCGGATAAGGAGGAGGAGGAGGAGAGGAAGAAGGTGGGTGGGGCGGGTGCAGGAGGAGGAGGAGGAGGAGGAGGGGGGTTGAGGGTGACGGACGACGTGGACCTGCTGGGGGAGATACTGGGGCGGCTGGACGGGCGCTCCCTGGCGGCGGCCGCCTGCGTCTGCCGCGCGTGGCACGCGGCGGCCCGCAGCGACCGTGTCTGGGAGTCGCTCTGCCTCCGCCACCACGCGATATCCGCCTCCCCCTCCCCAGCAGCGGCCGCCCGCTCCGCCGTCGTCGCGGCGCTGGGCGGGTACCGCGCGCTCTACCGCCTCTGCGTCGGCCCCGCCCTCCACCGCCTGGCCGCCGGCCCCGACCTCTCCCCGCTCGCCCTCTCCCTCTCCCTCTCCCTCTTCTCCATCGACCGCTACGAGCGCCTCGCCGGCGGCCCCCACCGCCCCGCCTCGCTGCTCTTCCTCTGCAACCCCAACCTCAACTCCCCCCTCGACGTCTCCTGATCCCCCCGCCCCCGTTCATCCATTATTTACATTTATATTTACATTTATATTTATATTTATTTCATTTTGCAGCACTGCAAAGAATTATATATATATATAGAGAGAGAGATCATCGTCGTTATCAACTCGTAAGAGGAAAGATGTACGGGAATAACTCGTTACTTAGTTTCTCTTTTTTCCCTTTCCTTCGTCATGTAAATTATTATTACTACTACTTTATTACTTGCTTGCGAGGAGAAGTTTTAGGCGCTCTACATTAGTTTCATCTGCGTTGAACAAAGATTATATGAACATCGTCTTTCCAAACTACTAGTATGGGACGATGCGGATGGGCGCCACGTGGTGAGAATGCACCCATCCCAGCCCTCTCTTTCTCTTTATCTGCTTTTTCTCTTGGAAAATCAAGGCACGTGTTTTTTTTTTCTTTTGTTTTCTGTCCCCATCCATGCGATGGACATGCACTTGCCACACAGCGTTCATGTTCCCAAATTAGTTGGGAGACGATGCTTATATAATTTTTCAATGAAGATAGATAAGGCAATTAATGCTGTTGGTACACCTCAAAAGGTTTATAAATTTTACACTTTTTTTCATCTAATGATTTATGTATGTTATTTTTTATTAATTTTTGTTAATACTAAATAATTTTAAAAAATTTAAAAAGTATGCACCATATCTCTTCTTTTTGTTGGGGACCCCTCTCGCCCTAAAATCGGCCGCATTTGCATCCCTACTTGTCCGCAGTTTTAATCATCCAAATTTGGCTCTTTTTTTTTTTATTTTTAGCGAAACAACTTCAGAAATTTGATTCACTTTATTATGTGCCCTTACTGTCACTTGTGTTTTCTGATAGTATTGTTGGAGGAAAAAAAAAAAAGAAAAGAAAAAAAAAAAAGGAAGCTTGAGCTGTGTACTTTCAAATGATGCCTTGTTGGAAAATTTTTGATTTGTTATCATGTGTGAATTTTATAGATATCTTAAAAGTATTAAGTACATATTTTATATCATAGATTCGAATGCAGCTTCGACCCGTTATGATTTAAATTGGGAGCATAATTTTTGCATAAGAGCGATGCTATCTGTACATATTTAGACCAGATGTATATCTTATATCTCACTATTCAAGAGCTCTCCAACAAAAAATTGTAGGGAAGCTTCCCACTCTTTTTTTTTTTCATATTTTTTAATAGTACAAGCACAAACACAAGCGATAGTAACAATAACTAGAGTCAATCAAATTTCTTAAAATTATTTTGCTAAAAAAAAGAGCCTAATTTGGAAGATCCCAAACTACGTACACTTCATAGATTCAAATGCGGCCCATCCGGGGTGACGAGGGTCCCCAACTCCTGGCGGATTTTCTTGGCGGGTCGGAGCTCCCCACTCAAGTTTTGTTTGTAATGTCGGGAACAAAGTCTGTACCGTTGCTACCACCTATATAGAAAATTACAATGCACAAAAATAGGGAAACAATACTTTGCCTAAGTATTTCATTTAACATCAATGGAAAAACATACTAAAGATCTGGGACTGGTTGAGGAATTATCTAGCATAACTAGAATCTATACCACCGTACATAAATGTAGCGAAAATAGAATCTCTCGTAAATCAAAATAGACGATAACGATCATAGAAAACAAGTATGAGAATAATAAAGCAATATGTTGGAAATAATAGACAGCGAAAACTTACAAACCGGATAGCCAATATATCCGGGAACCCAAATCGAATCGGATTGCTTGTTTTACAAGCCTTTTTGGATCGTTCTTATCTCGATGCTTCTGGATCTCCCACGTCTCTCGCCTTCTCCCACGCGTACGCCTTACGCCACGGATCGTTTGCGGATTTGATGCGACGGATGCCAATCGAAGAGGGCTACTAGAGTCCTCTTCTATGTCCACACTTCAAAACCCCAGAAACGTAGGTGGATGACTAATAAAGTATATTTCACTTTACATTCCGGAAACATCCTTATAAGCCTTAACTTGAAATATTATTGGTCAATAAATTTTTCTTATAGAAACTCATAATACCCGATTTTTTTCTTAATTCTCTCCCTCTTTCTCTCCATATCCGGAGCTTTCCCTCCCTTCCCTGCTGTTGCCCTTTTTTGTTACATGGTGCACTGTACACCAAAATCAATAATTTTATTATAGAATCTTAAATTTAAATTTATTGATATATATATATATATATGCTATTTGAATAACACACTATCGAAAAGTATGAATTTAAAATAAAACTAATAAAACTTAATGTATCTTTTTAGATGTACATCCCCATATGTAATAGCATTTCTTTTTCTTTTTCTGATAAAAATTGTAGGTCATTAGACCGGGGACTAGGGATGAGAACGGATATGGATTAAATAGTGCTCAAATCCATACCCAGTAAAAATAGGCTTAGTCAAATATTAAACAAACACGGACATGACTAGAATATTTAAGAAATATATAGAGCTAAAAGCAAAATAATAATAATAATAATAATATATGAAAGCTTCTTAAGTTTTATAAAAAAAAGATAGAAAAATATTAAAAAAATTATGGATTCTAAAAAAATAATATTAAAAATAAATTTAAAAGAGGATGTAATATAATTGAAAATATATAAAAACTAGTTCTGAATTCGGATAATTTAAATTCAAATCCGAAGAACCATAGTAAACCGGAAACCTGAATTTGAAAAATATTCTAGTTTGAGGTTCAAATCCGAATCTTTATTTGAATCGTAATCGGTTACTAAATTCCAACCCATATTCAAAAAATTGCCGATTCGGAGGCTGATTGGATATTTTATCCAATCCGTTTTCGACGAAACCCCTTTTTAAGTATTTGCTCCACCAGAATTGATTCCCGGGACATGAGATGTAGCCTCCAAAGATCCATCTAGCCAACTAGTCTAGAGTTAGCTGATTCACCTTTCCCATGAATGAGATGTACATTTTGATAAGAAAATTCATTTTTAAATAGTTCTTAAAACAAATTAGAAATTAATCAAAACTAATGTAACCTAAGATTTAATAGATCTTAAATTTTTAGATTTAATGAATTTCATTAATATATGTCGCACTCTAAAGCCCCGTCCAAGGCGAAACTCCCCCAACCCGAAAAACAGAAAACTTCTTTCTATCAAGGGAAAGAAACAAACTACAAATACATGCTAGCACTTTTTCCGAACGTCAGTTTTTACATATAATTGTTCTACCTCACAATTTGTGAATGATTACCAGAGACATTTTCCCTTGCCATGTCGCAAACCAAAATATAATTAGCTCGATACCGAGGGTTACGCAGCGTCACAGCCACAAACGGGGAATGTTAGGTTTCAATTTCTCACATCTCGATTGACAAATTTTCAGACAAGCTGTCTCGCCCAGAAACAAGCAACAAAAATATGGACAAGAAGAGCTACAAGCAAAATGTGTACTTATAGTATATCTAGGTCTAGCTGCTAGTGAGAGCACAAACCATCTTTGCCATCTGCTTCGCCATTAAGCCATCCCGCCGCTTGTGGCCATCCGAATAATCTGGAATATAGCTGCCACCACCGAAGCATAAAACCAATATCAGCATCAAGCAAACCACCGTAACACAATTATTAGGTTCTTGTAAAATATATTTGACTAAAGAATTTCGTCGTCGGCAGATTAGATTAGTCGATTGCGGCGCACAAAATGAGAGCATCATGCTTGCACTGTAGGTCCCGTTTCGCATCTGCGATTGGATTGAATCGGATAAGATGGAGAGTAATGTTGGGAGTGAGGGAAGGTTTAGCAGCACGGAGGGTTGGAGCGGAGGTGGTGGGATGCAATGGAATATTGCCACATCCAATAACGTTTAATCCCAGTCTCTATGGTGATATTTACTAATCCCATTCCGGCAAGACCTCACCTTCTCCGATTTGCTATATTCCCCCTCTTTCCCCAATATCGTTTCATCGTCTGGCCTATTCAATCCAACTCAGGGTGTCAAACAGGACCTAAAAGTTTAAGAAAGAAACTGACACAAACTAGAGTCCTAACTAGCAAGTCATTAGGTGGATCAAATCATGACTTAACCAAGCAACTAAGCGAAAGCTTAAGAAAACAATTAATAAAAAATTAGAAAGAATCAATTGGAATCTAACAGCGGTTTATGTGGAAAAGTGAATGGTTGAGTATGAGTAACAGACAATCATCATAATTTGCTGACTGTTGTTCTACACATTCATCATCCTGTAGGAAAAAGTGGTTGAGAGAAACAAAAGCTTAAAAACACATGTAGAAGACTTAGAATCAATTGGAATCCAACAGCGGTTTATGTAGAAAAGTGAATGGTTTAGTCTAAATAACAGACAATCATCATAATTTGCTGACTGTTGTTCTACACATTCATAATCCTGTAGGAATAAGTGGTGAGAAGAATAAGGTTAGAAGTATTGTGTAATTACTAATTTTTGTCAAACCCAGTAACAAAAAAAAAATTAAGAACTACTGTTTAGAGTCCGGTTGCTATATTATCGGTAGCCTGGAAGCCTCCGTGCTACCAAGTTATTTTCAATGATGCGGGTTCCAAATCGACGATCCGCTCCGTCAAACTTGATCTACACTATTGAAATTATTTGAAAACTAAATTTTATAATTCTTTGACATTATTTACCTGTCAAACAAGTAGTCTAAAATTGAACGGTTGAAAATAATATCTCATAAAAAATGATGATAAAAGACTTGAATTTAAGATTAGAGATACTGATCTTTCTCTAAATAGTGAAAAAAATTTCTATAAAAATTTTATCAGATTTAGATTGTTTTACACCGTTACATCACATCGATCATTAAAATTGTTAATTTTGAGACCTTTTGATTACTAGCTAAATAATGTCGAAAAATTATGAAATTAGTTTCCAAATACTTTCAATAGTGTAGATCAAGTTTAACGGAGCCGATCATTGATTTGAAAACGGATCATTGAAATCAACTTGGTAGCATGAAGGCCTTCGTACTACCGATAGTATATTAGCGTAGCTCCTACTGTTTAAATAGAAAAATCAAGTTCTCTAAATAGGAAGATGTTTATCATTGTGTAATTGCTATCAACTTCGACACACACTCCCAAAGAGTTACAACTACTATTTTCATATTAAACCAAGATGTACAAATTTGGTAGAATTACTATGTTGGTTTCTATTATTACTTGGATCAGAGTGGAGACAAATGCCGGTACGAACAACTAAAGTGATTCAAGAACTGCACCAAGAGAGAGAGAGAGAGAGAGAGGAAAAAGGAAGATCCTAACAGATTCTTTATTTGTAAAGATTCAACATAAACTGGGGGAGAATTAACAATTCATGGCAGCTGGAGATGATCTAATGATATCTTCATGATTTTCTAAAAGGAGCTAAATTTCTCTAGCCAGAAAGACCATAAAAGAAGAAATTTTCAGTTCCGTTCAACATCAGGAAGATTGCTTTCTAGTGAGTGCCTGCTATTCGAGTATCAATTACAACGGCTTTCCATCACCTAGCCTCTTCGAAAGAAAGATGCAATTATGCAATACAGAAAATGGGCAAAATATTTTGATCACACAAGATCATATACTAACATATATTGGAAATAAATCTAGCAAATTATATCTGGGCCTTTACGGTAGATTAAGTTATGTTAATTTGGACTTCTATCAACAAGTAACAAGTAATGTCATGCTTTATATAGGGCCCGACCATATAAAGCATAGTTGATACTCAAATTAACAAGAATAAAAGTGTGCATCCTGCTAATTCCCGCCTATTGATTTGCACTGCTAGGTAGGCGCATCAAAGCATCAAAATTTCTATAGTTGACTGCAGTAGAAGAAGGATAGGATTCAAGATGACCGCATTCCATTGACCTTCATATAAAGAGCTAATCACATTACTGCTTTAAGAACAAAAGCCATTGATCTTCAAATACCAACCTAATTACTAGATACTACCCCGTCCATGACAATGACAAATGTAAAAGCGAGAATAAAATTTAGAAAATGGCACTTAAAAACATAGACACAAAGTAAAGCAGAGGAGATTAGAATAACGTACATGATCCAACGACCACAAAAATGAAAAAGCCGATAACGATAGGTCCAACAGGATAATCATTCCCTTTCTTCACTGTCACCTCAGGAACAGATCCTCTCTTTGTAATATTCTTCTGAAACTTCGCTACTTTCCTATCAGCAAGACGCCTGGAAGTAGTCTGTCCGAAAAAGGTTCCATATCAAACTTAATCAGCTATAATCAAAAACCAAACGAGATAACAGTTGATCTGCTAATTTCAAGCTATTCTAATCCACAAACTTCAGCATGCCGAAATTATCTTTATTTCTACAAAAAGAAAATTTTGAACCAACAATCCTCAAATTCCTAAGAGGTTCTCCAATAACACCCACGGCATTGAGAAAATTGAAACATAAGAAATAGGGATTAGCTCCCTTGTGGTTTAGCGCATTTTCAATCTGCTACCCTATGGTTTGAAAAGTTTCATTTTGCAACCTTGTTGTTCTATGACTTTTGTCTTTTTTTCACCATAAAGACTTGCTGTCCAGTAGTGTATTAAAGTACTAAAATTTATAAACCACAACGTAGTAAAGTGATACATTTTATAAATCACAGGGTGGTAATGTGAAAAACATAGACTAGTAAATTGGTATAGTTTGTCACCTTATGGTTTGTAAAATGTATCACTTTATTATGATATGGTTTACAAATTTTAGTACTTTAAGACCTCACTTGACGGAAGGTAATTACAGTGCTACAAAGAGAAAACCATATATAAGGTAACAAAGTGAAACTGTTTAAACAACATGTCAAAGTGAAAATGCACAAAACCATAGGGCGACAAATTGAAGTTTTCCCTAACAAATAATACTCTCGACTCAATTTGTTTCAGGAACAGCAGAGAAATAACTCAACCTATCACCTTATTCTACCAAACCAATATGATACAAAAGGGGATTGTTGTTCTAATCTAACTAGTTTATTCTAGAAAAAAAAAAAAAAGGGGGAACAACAATCCCAACCTCCCCTATGAATAGGGTTGTACCCCTTCTTTCTCCCTGCTTCCCCATAATCATTACATATTCCTCATTGTTAAACCTACCCCTGCCATATATCACCTATTCACCAATATTAACTATATGGTGTTGAAATCTCAGCTCATTTCGAGAACATGAAAAATACACCGATCAAAAATCAGCTTTTACAACTACACAAACAATTGAAAACAGCGAGCGTTGTGATAAGATGTACATCAATCGACTCCATGTTTTTCGAGAGAAAATCCTTCTATACTACAACAATTCGTAAATTTCTTGCCAAATATTTGCATTAACATATGTAATCTAAGACCCCGAGTTGAGCTATGATACTATTGATATAGTATTTGCTATCTACTTTTAGCCCTCGGATCCATAATAATACCCCCACCAAATCGTAAATCCTATGCATCCAAAGGACAAAAAATAGATAGCAAACACTATTCCTCAACTATCCCTCTATTGTCAATAACATGATAGTTTTACACATTTATAGCAAAAGAGGCATCTCCAACTCTTTAAGATCAAGACTCTTTTTGTCGAAATTCCACCTCAACAAGAACAGATCTGATCCATCAGGATAAAATTATAGATCAGAGTACCACAAATTTCACATATACCCTAAATAACTCAAAATTCAAGGAAAAAAAAGAGAAAAAAAAGGGGAAATTGAAATTTCCCTTTTTTATTTTGTTAATAAGATCAGGAATCGAGAACCATGTCGATGAAATTAGCATTTACGAGCGAAAATTCTAGGGTTTCGCTTACCATTGGGACGATGGAGAGGGAGCGGAGTCGAGGAGGTATAGGGAAAAGCTGCGAAAGGAGGGGGTACGCGAGAGAGAGAGAGAGAGAGAGAGAGAGAGAGAGGCGTTTTCGATCGAAGACGCACCCACAACCGTAGCAGTGCTCTTATTTATTTGGATTAATTACATAACTGGTCCTAACTTGTTTTGATTTTTCAATTGAGTCCCGAATTATTTATATTTTGTAATCGGAGCCTCCAACTCCTATAAATTTTTGAATAAACTTCAAATACAGTTTCACGATTTTTTACTTTAATGTCTTTTAGTTTAAAACGTATCATTTTAGTACATATAGTTTTTTTTTTTTTTTTGGCACCCCCGTTAACTCTTTATTAAATCATATATAAAAAATTTCAGATACTCTACCTATAGTTTATTAAATATTCAGTTTACTACTATGTAATTTACCAAATTTTTTCTTTAGTATGTGATTTTAATTTTATCACTGATTTAATCAAAAAATTAATGAAGGGATAACACAAAGAAAAAAATAAAACCATAAGCTACTAAAATAAGTAAGTGCGAAACTAAAAGGATGATATGCAAAGTTTTTTTTTAAATTTGTTCTATCATATCTCTATTGTTTATACTTATGTTATAATTGAGGAATGTTGACACCTGAGTTTCGACACCGCACCGTGTTGGCATAGTAAAATTATAGGGATAATTGCCTATATACCTCTTATGCGTATGGAAATATCCGATCTATCCCCCCCTTTTTTTTTTCTTTCTAAAATGCCCCTCATATGTTCCACCGTTATTCCAAAATACTTCTGCAGTTAGTCCCTGTTAAACTAACTCGGGTTAAACATGGATTAAATGTATATCAGAGTTAAAACATAATTAAAATACCTATTTTGCCCCTACCTTATTAAACTATTCCCTTAATTTATCCTCTCTTTCTCTCCGGCCAAATTTATCGCTCCCATCGTCGTCCTCCTCCGCCTTGGCCGGCGCCGGGTGGACGAATCCCCCTTCTTCGACGGCGTCTTCGACCTCGCCTTCACCCCTAGCTCGCCGGCGCGCTCTTCCCCATGAGGTTTACCGTCGAGATGGAGCGCACGTGGAGCCAGGGCGGGCCATCGTGCTCGCTCTCGAGTGGTGGCCTTCGTCCTTGTCCTCGTACGGCAGCGCGGAGCAATAGGTGTGCGCGCAGTCCACGAGGACCAGTTTGGCTAGTGGACCGGATGAGAGGGAGGTCCACGGTGGACCTCCCTCCTCATTATATATATATATATATATATATATATATATAATATACTTATATATATACCACATCGTCGCCCCCCAGGTGCTCGATCTAAAGTCTAAACCACCCCTATTAGCTGTACATATCATCCTGTCACTAATGACAATTATTAAGTAATTAGCGCTTAATTATTTAATAACTATGTTCCTGTAAATCAACTGTCGTGTTTTCTGATGATAATAATAATAATAATAACTAATAGATTTATTCATATAGTATTTTATTTTTATATAGAAATATTATTATATAATATTTTATTTATAAATTTGTAATTATTTATTAATATTTTTAAATATATAACTCTTATATATTATTAATATATGTTTATTATAATTTTAAATATATTTAATCTATATATAAAAATTATAATAATAATAATATATATAGTATATTTGTTATTATATATTTATTATATAGCCGAATTTTTTATTCCGAATTTTTAATTGGTGAACGTATAATACCCGTATACCCGAATAATTGCCGAATCCCATTTTCAGCCATATTTTTCAACGAATTTAAAAATTAAAAAACGAATTTTATCCGAATTATATCTGTACCAAATTTTTGCCGAATCCGAATTAACTAACTATGCCTCCAGCCACCAAGGTTGGTTCAGCTGCGATCGATCGCATTCGTTCATCTGCTCGCTTCCGACGTGCTTAATTAATTAATTATTTGAATGACAAATAAAAAAAGTATTTGCTATATGAAGAGTATATAAGAAAAATTAGTTACGGTACAAGGGTATTTTAGAATGGGCAAAATGGTAATTTTTAAGAGATAACGGCAACTCACTAACAGAACTTAACTCCAAAGGTATATTAGAAAGACTTGAAACATAAGAAGGATATTTTCAATATTAGCGTTCTAAGAGGGATAAGTAAGAAAATCGGAAATATTTCAGGGGTATATAAGCAATTGCCCCATTATTAGTCTTTAACCTCTTTTCAATTTTTTAATTAGATAAAAATTTTAACCAAGTCTCTATTAGTTTAACAGTCAATTAATCTATTACTATATGCTAAGAAATAATTAAAATTATCAAATTTCAAAGTCATCAATGGATTTTTGGTTAAATTTTTATTTTTTATTATAATTATTTTAAATCTGAAAATCAAAAGGTTTATTAAAGTTGACTAGGTCATTTCAAATGCGTATATGTTAATGGGTCATTTCAAATGGCATATAGCTGAATGGGTCTCTATACATTTTTGCCGTATCATCTTTCTAATAATGGAGCACGTGCATATCAGATGGGATTTCTTTTTTTCTTTTTTTTTCTAATTGCACCAATTCATTAGTACATCAGCGCCTACATGTCAATATATATCCATCAATTATACAGGAAAAAAAAAACATAATAGAGATATAACCACACAAATTTAAAGAGGTTGGCAAATAAGAATTCAATCGAAATGAAAACCGTTAGTAAGACAATGGAAAAAAAAAAAAAAAATTATAGAGGTTGAGAACTTAATTAACAAAAAGAAAGTTGAACACTTAATTGAAAAAGGGGAAAAAATTGCAGACCAGTGTTATTCTAATTTTTTTTAAGCTAAATATTTCATTAAATTAGCTATTATTGGTTGATTAGTTTGGGTTAATTTACTATAAAATGATTAAAACTTTTAAAGTTGATAAAATTATTGAATGTTCTGGTAAAATCTCTAATTCTTTTGATTAAGATCGCCTAATTTGGAAGAAGCAAAAGCTTAGGTGTGTCAATCCAAAAAAAAATATTTGAGTGGTATATTTTATAATGGCCTGTGTCTGGAGGGGACCTATACATTTTTACCTTTTCCCTCGACATTCTCTTAATTTAAAAATTAAATTATTCTAATTATTTTAGTTAAAAATATTATTAAACTTAATAACTTAGATATCTTGCCTAACTCAACTCTGAGAGCACAAATTCTCGCAGAAACCGGCAATCCAGCTCGATCTCTGGTGAATATAGTAGAATGTATATCATCAGCCGATCATAAGGTCGATTATTAAGGTGTAACTACATTTGAAACACATCACCAGCTATTCCTAGCACAAGTGGCAAAAAACATAATGATTGGTATTCGAGATTCCAAGTTTGAATCCTAGTTGATTTATATTTTTAACTAAATTTATTTTTTAAAAAAATAAACGAAGCGGAAAGTTTGCTACATTTCTCTTAAAAAAAAAATAAACAAAGCGAAAAGTGTGCTGGTGGCCAAACCCTTCATTGTGATGACCAATGATCACATGTCCTGCTGATCAGGTTTTTCCTTGGGTTGTTCAACCACCTAACTGCCCTGTAACAGAAGGTCGAATTGGACTAAGTCACATTTGAAATAGCAAGAGGTCAGATTGGGCCGAATCATATTCGAAGTGGCAGGAGGTTGGTTGGCCCGAGTTATAATCGAGAACCATGGAGACTGCGTTTGTACGCTTTAAATAAATTGGTTGCATTTTTCTTAGTTGTTTTTGGAATCAATGATAAGTGCCAATGATCAAACACTAGTGGTGCTACGTCGGTGGAGAATTATTATTCGGTGGGTTATGTTTACAATAAAAATTATATTTATAAATTTATAAAAAAATTTACAATAAAATTTAAAATTCACTTATTTATGGTTAAAAAATAAATAATTCTCTAATGGTAACAAACTAGGAATAAATATGAATATATCTGTATATTCTATAATATAGATGTAAAACTTATACCCTAACCGAGTTGAGCTATAATACTATCGGTAGTAAACAAGCCGTTTTACTACCGATTTGTTTTTGATATAGAGCTTCCAAATTGACGATCGGCTCCGTTAAATATGATCTAAACCATTTAAACTACCTAAAAATCAAATTTCACGCACTTTCGATATTGTTCTTTTATCCATCAAGTGAACAGAAAAATGAATGGCTAAAAATGAATACTTTTTAAAAAATGATGATAGGAATCTTGTAATCAAGATCAAGAGTATAGATCTTGTCTTAAATAGTTTAAAGAATTTTCTCACAAAAATTCAATTGATTTGGATATCTTTACGCCGTTAAACGAGAAAACGCCTCTTATCGACCATTAAAATTACAAATTTTGAAACCCTTTGATCATTAGGCAAATGATGTCGAAAAGATTTAAAATTTGATTTCTAAACACTTCAAGTAGTATAGATCATGTTCAACGGAGCCGATCGTCAATTTGGAAGTTCTATCATCGAAAACAAATAGGTAGTAACACGGCTCGTTTACTACCGATAGTATTCTATCTAGCTCAACTCACCCTAACATGTTTGTGCTTACTTAGTTGTTAGATATGTTAAGCAATTTTGGCATTTCAGTTTTTCTTAAACTAAGATTTTCAATAAGAAAATGTTTTATCATTATTATTTGAGAAAATCATATTATTTTACTTAGCTAAATATTTAGTTGACTATGGTGCTTTCAATTGTTTAATATTTAGATTAACATTTTAACTATTTTTAATTCTTAGATTAATATTTTCTCAAACATTAGATTAATTTTATTTCCCTATGAGATCACAAAAATTAAGGAGAACACTAAATCATAAGGAGACCACTATCAACCCAACCTTATAATTCTTGATCTAAGAGTCAAAAAATCAAAAACACAAACTCTTTTATACTTTCGAAAGTATAGCTGTTCTACATATAAAACTAATATTTGGTATGAGTTTTAAAAGAAATATTATCTAAGCACTATTACATACTAAATTATTAAAGAATAAAATATATTAAGAACTCATTAGCATCTATCTATACTACTTATAAAAGCGTGAGTTTTGAAATTTTTTTCTTTCCAAAAATGTCTCTATCTTTTTTACTAATATTGTCATGTCCAGTGAATTTCAACCACTCATTTTAAATAAATCTTTAAATAATAATTTATTCTTAAATATAGATCTTAAGTTTTCGCCATTAGATCTCATCCAACGAATAAAAATAAAAGTATCTGTCATTTTTGTTGACAAAAATACCCTCTATATCCGTTATCTCCTATCTACGCCCCGTTTCTCATATTTTTTTTTCCTACCAACCATACGTAAAACTAAATTTATCTCTTATCTAACGTAATACCCGTCAATCATGCAATACCTTCGCTAATCACGTAATACGTAAAATTAAATTTATTTGCTGCCAACATATAGTATTCAAAATTAAAATTTAAATTTGTAATGCCCGCATAAATTTAATACCCGCGAATTTGATAATTTGAATTTTAATTTATGATAGTAGGTTTTTCCTTAAATAAAATAGTAGATTTAATTTTGACGAGTATTAAAATTTGGCGCGCCATAAAAGCGTTAAATATTGTTAAAAATATTTTAATACCCCAAATCAAAACTAAATCGTTAATTAAATATAATTTTAAATATTTTTAACAAAATATTCAATATTTAAATAATGCGTCGTAAAAGCATAGAATATTTTTTAAAAAAATTAATACCCGCCCAATCAAAACAAAATCGTTAATTAAATATAATTTTAAATATTTTTACCAAAATATTCAACACCAAAATATTCTCCGTGTTCTCAAATATAAAATATATTTTATCTATTTTAAATAAATCTTCAAATAATAATTTATTCTCAAATATAGATCTTAAGTTTTCGCCATTGGATCTCATCCAACGAATAAAAATAAAAGTATCTGTTATTTTTGTTGACAAAAATATCCTTTTTTTCAAATATTTTTTTCTACCCAACAATCATGTAATACGTAAAACTAAATTTATCTCTTATCTAACGTCCTACCCGCCAATCACGTAATATCTCCGCTAATCACGTAATATGTAAAATTAAATTTATTACATATCCAAACATTTTCTCAAATATTTTTTTTCTCAAACGTAATACCTACCAATCTAAGTACCAAAATTAAATTTTAAATTTGTAATGCCCGCCAAAATTTAATACCCGCGAATTTGATAATTTGAATTTTAATTTAAAATATTTCTCTTTTTATCATTTCACATGAATAAAATTATTAAGAACTAATTATTTGGATGGATTGAAGTATGAATTGAATTAGATTGATTTTCTAGGACAAGATAATGCTAACACACATTGGCATGAAAAAATTATTAATAACTAATTATTTGGATGGATTGAAGCATGAATCGAATTAGATTCATACTCTAGAACAAGATAGTGCTATAACACACATTGGCATTTGGAGAGACACTATTGTAAACAATTCAGTTGTTGTATAAAAATAGTGCACTTTAATATCGATAATTAGGATAAATGTACTTTTTAATATTTTATTTTTTTGTGGTATTTTAAATTTATTTATCAGGATCAATTTAGCAAAATTTTATAAGTAAAATTGTGCTTAATCCACCTATTCCAAAAACTCAAGAAATAAAATTAAGCTAAATTTTTTACTTATATGAATTCTTATTAAATTTACATTTTTTTTAATTTTATCTATTCTGATGATTTACTAATATTTATTTTATTATTTTTCTTACTTACAATGCAATTTGTACGGAAGGGGAACTAATGGTGACATTTTCAATTAGTTTAGTGACGAATTTTGTATTTTTTTTTAATGATACCATGATAGATTTTGTGTTCTTTCTTTTATGATATTGTAATTCTATTTTTTATTTCTATCATTTTATTTTAGTAATGATTAAATATTATTTATCGAATCTATAATATTTATTTATAAATTTTTTTTTTTAGTATTTGTGTGACGTGCGTTGCACGTGCACTTAACTAGTACTAATAAAAGCGTGAGTTTTGAATTTTTTCCTCTTTCCAAAAGTATCTCTATCTGTTTTACTAATATTTTCATGTCCAGTCATTTTCAACCAATCATTTCAAATAATTATTTAAATAATAATTTATTTCAAATATATATCTTAAGTTTATGCCATTAGATCTTATCCAACGAGTAAAAATAAAAGTATATTTCACTTTTGTTGACAAAAATATTCTTAATATCCGTTATCTCATATCTATGTATTTCTCAAATATTTTCTTTCTATCCGTACATAGAATTAAATTTATCTCCTATCTAACGTAATATCCGCCAATCCGCCAATCACGTAATACGTAAAACTAAATTTACTTCATATCTACGTGTTTTCTCAAATATTTTCTTTCTCAACCACAAATTATGTAATACTCAAAATTAAATAAATTTTAAATTTTGAATTACGCATAAATTAAATCTACTATTTATGCTATCTACCTGTTTTCTTAAATATTTCATTTTATAATACCCGCCAATCACATAGCACTCAAAATTAAATTTTAAATTTTATTTTAAAGTTTGAATTAAGCATGAATTAAATCTACCATCTACGCATTTCCTCAAATATTTTCTTTCTAATATACCCACCAATCCTTTCTCATGCACGCCAAAATTTAATACCCGTCAATCTGATAATTAAATTTAATACCCGTCAATCTGATAATTTAAATTTTAATTCATAATAATAGATTTTCTAAGTAGATTTAATTTTGGGATATTAAATTTTGGCGTGCCATTTAAGCGTAGAATATTACTAAAAAAATTTAATACCCGTCCAATCAAATCTAAATAGTTAATTAAATATAATTTTAAATTTTTTTAGCAAAATATTCAATATTTAAGTAAAATCCGTCAAAATATTTTACACGTTTCTCAAATATAGAGCATATCTTAATATTCTCGCATATAATATCTATAATACTCAATCTTTATCTTATTATAATACTTATCACACATACAATACATCTTTTTTCGGTATTTTCTCATTCTCACCTATAAGTATATTTTTTAGTAATATCCTTTTTCACTTTCACCTATATTTTTTCAAATATTATCAAATATTTTTTTTAATAATATCCTTTCTCATTCATTGCCGACACATCGTCATCATCCTCCTCATCGTCATCGCCAACGGTGGCATATTGTTGCCTTCGCTACCTTTGCCACAGTTAAAGAGGTATTTTCATCCAATCTGAAATTTTTTTAATGTTCTTTTATACTATTTTTAGCATATATATATTTTTTTTATTTACTCATTTTCATCTATACATTTCTCAAATATCTATACATTTCTCTCAAATATAAAGTATATATTTTTTTGTAATATCCTTTTTCATTTTTATCTATATTTTTTTTAAAATATTCTCAAATTTTTTTTTAGCAATATCCTTCTCATTTGTCCCTGTCGCTGGCACCGACATATCGTCATCGTCCTCCTTATTATCACTGTAATCACCGGCGCCGGCACATTGTCGCCTTGGCCACCTTCACCACAGTTAGAAAGGTATTTTGATCCCACTAGAAATTTTCTCTTTTATTTTTTTAATGTGCCTTTATATTGTTTTACTTCTTTAAGTTTTTTTTCATGATTTTTTATCTATCATATTGGGATTGGGGCTAAACTTAAGCAGGAAAAAAAAATTGCTATTTGAAATTTGGATTGCTTAGATTAAATATGGGCAAGCCTGCTTAATTTTGGCCTTTAGCATATTTAAATTTCTACTTACAATTGTGATAAACTCTTCGGCCTAAACTAAAGAACCTACAAAAAACTAATTGATTTGGGCTTCAACTTATTTAGATTGTAATTTGAACTTAAAATTGTTTAGATCTGAAATAAATTTATTAGGACAAAATAAAATACTCCAGAATGAAAGATTTAAATTGATTTGGGTTTGGACTTGCCTAGGTGTACTAAATTTATCTATACTACTTATAAAAGAGTGAGTTTTAAAATTTTTTTCTTTTCCAAAGTGCTATCCCCTATTAATATAATTCCAATCATATACTAACGATATCATTCATTCAACTTTTATGATATAAATCACAGCCGTACAATTTTTATTTTATTTTCAAATTATCATAAAATATATTAATTCTTAGTCATTGGATATAATTCTTATATTCAATGGCCGACGAATTAAATATCCGTCATTTTTTTTATCTAAATTGTCCTCAGACAATGCGTATTAAATTTAAATTTACAAATTTTGGATATCAAATTTGAATAAACAATTAAATTATTTAATTACGGTGAATCAAAATTAAATTTCAAATTTCAAAGTAAATGTGAATTAAATTTTGACGCTTTTAGTTTAAACAATATACTTAAAATTTAAATTTATTAGAATTCAAAAAATATATAAAAATAATATAGGATATTGCAGATATTTTCTAAAATAATATAACATATAAATTTATAAATATAAATTTTATTGTAAATTTTTTTTGTAAATTTTAAAATTTTAAAATTCATACCACCAATAACTATTAAAATTTAAAATATAAATATAAATTTAATTTAATTGAATGTGACGTGTATCGCAAGTACTATAACTAGTAACATAAAATGCATCACTTTATTTTCACTTCTTTTTAATATTTATCTTAAAAATAATTTATTTTTGAAAATCGTTTTATATAACGTGAATTAAATCATATGTTTTAACACAAAAAAAATATTAATACAAGAATTTTTTTTTGAGTTTCAAAAGAACACATATTTAAACAGGTTAAAAAACTCTATATTTTTAAAGACAGCATGTTGTATATTTATAATACTTACTTGCAAATATTACACTACTTATGAATAGAAAGTCGGTGACGAACTACTTTTGATAAAAAAAAAAAAAACTCAACAACCCTTTTGGTCTTAAAACTCTCTAAGATTCCAATTTTTCAAACGAAAATCTGGATTCTAAACTCTGTTACATCTGCCCAAATAAAGAGAAGAGTATTAGAGGTCGTAGTAGGAGAAGAGTAATTAGGAGAGTCAATAAGAGAAGAGGAAAAGAGGAGAGCTTAGCTTTTTTCTTGTTGAAGCTTCAGAACCAGGGGCGGTCGGCCGTGGTGATCGAGAAAGGGCGAGGAGCTTCGTTGATGGGCGGAACAAAGAAGGAGCGACAGCAGGAAGCGGAAGCTCGAAGCAGAGTTAGGCTTTGGGTCGGAGCCTCAGATTTCCGGAGCGGAGGAAAAGGCGAACCCAAGAACCGCCGGGCTGTGGATAGTTAGGAGACGGGCGAACCGACGCCCGCTTGCCCGCATACAGGTGGATTGGGCGGCCCGGCTCGCGGATCGGGGCGAGAAGGCGGACCCAAGACTCGTCGGACTATCGATAGTACGGAGAAAGGCGAACCGGCGGCCGCTTACCCGACTACCAGGCATTCTTGGACCGGACCAGCCCGCTCTGGCCCACATTTCCATCGAATTCGGTCCACGAGGAATCAGAAGCCCTTCTTGTATTTCAATTCTCAGTTTAGTACTATTCAATTTAACAAATTGCATTGTAGTCCATTGTACAAGGGAATAAATAGACAGATTGTAACTGAACTCGGAGATTATTATGGAAATTGATATTTTCTTCTACTCTCATCTTCTTCCTTCACCTCTTCTCTGACTCAATACCTCTTCTATTCTTCCCTTATCTCTCTCTTTTTTTTCAATCCCATCCTTTCATTTTTATTCTTTGATCCCACTGCGTATGTTTGGATGCGGCAGTCATTGTGATGCTTATTTGATAAGACCATCGTCCTCAACATCGTCCTCGTCTTAGCAAAATATCACCATAGACGGGTTGCGTAGAGTCAGGTACGTTACAATTGGTATCAAAGCAGTTTGATCCCAGGACACTGTGTGGTGAAATCGCTTCCTAACTCCAATCGTAGCATTATCGAGTTTAATCGCGAGTAAATTTCTGCGCTGCCAAATCTGATTCGAGATTGGGTTTGGATAAAAGAAATCACCACAGAAATAACCCTAAATCGAATCACGATTAGAGGACACCCCCTTAATCCTCAGATCCATAGTATCCCATTGGGCAATAACTTAACCAATAGGATCAGCCCTCCGGAAACCATCATAAGGCAACCAATCATTCAAACCAAGATTCATTTCTTGCGAAAAATACTTTTCTGAGCATCAAGATTGGGGGCAATCGAGCATTAAGTTTAAATTTAATCCAAATGAGTATTTAGAAGAAATAGAAATGGCCGAAGGAACTAGATTGAGATATCTCAGTGATCACCTCCGTTCCTTAGAAGAAAGGTTCCAGAAATTGGGGGCCGAGCATCAAACAGAGATGGAAGTACTCAACCATTAGATCGCTGAAGTAAAAGGGACTGGGCAGCGACTATATGAAGTGTTGTTACATTTTATTATTAAATGTTAATTTTTTTTTTTATAACATTTGCATTGAAGATGACATAACCTATGCATGCATTCATAGTGCATTCCTATAACCTATGCACGTATTTTCATTCCTATAACTCCAAGCTATTTAATTCTTGTAAGTTTCACATTTAATTAGAAAGTTAATATCATATAACTTCTAACCCTATGAGCCTATATATAGAGTGCATTTCGTTTTTTGAAATAATGAAAAAAAAAATAATAAGTTATTTCTATTCCTGTGAGAAAGAGAAGGTCAAAGAAAGGTGTTCTTTTGATGGAGCTTTCGGCTCATCTACTTGTGCAGAGTTGGTGAAGCCGCACGACGAGAGTCGAGCCGTTGTATCCTGGAGGGGACAAGTCAGTGCTCTGCTACATCGGTTCAAAGGCTTTGCCAATCGCAGAGGGCTTGAATCTCCTTAAAGAGAGCGAGATATCCGTGCCTCGGCTTGATCGACTCGTTGATACTTTTTTAAATTATTTTGTAGCTAACCTCTATTTTTTGAATATTTACACCAACAATTTTAAGGAGATTCAAAGATGGAGGCTACACGCGTAAAGTTCAACGATACAGCCGGAGATCTCAACAAGCCCTTCCGCTTCAACGGAAGCCACTTCAAGAGGTGGAAAGGAAAAGTGTTATTCTACCTCAATTTACTTAAAGTTGCATATGTTCTCACGGAGAAGAATCCAAAGAAAATGAATACCGATGATATAAATGAAGACGAACTTCTCGAACACTATGAGAAAACTGAAAAATACGAGAATGATGAGTATAACTGTCGGTATTATCTTCTTAACTGCCTTTCGGATCAATTTTATGATTATTATGAAAACACTTACTCCTCTGCAAAGAAGATTTGGAAGGCATTGCAACTTAAATATGATATAGAGCAAGCTGGTGCAAAGAAATATGCTGCTAGCCGCTTCTTTCGCTACCAGATGGTCGAAGGAAAGTCCGTGGTTGAGCAAGTTCAAGACTTTCAGATGATCGCTCATGAAGTTCAATCTGAAGGAGTCAAGTTTGGAGATAACTTGATCGTACTAGGGATCATCGACAAGCTACCACCATCATGGAGGGAATTCCGAAAAACCCTTCGACATAAGCAAAAGGAAATGTCTCTCGAGACATTAATTGCACGCAGTCGCGTGGAAGAGGGGGCAAAAGGCCAAGATACACTTGAAGCAAAGAGAATGATGCTAGCGCCACTAAGGTAAACTTAGTATCTTTTAATACTTTACCTAATAACAATCGTTCTAGAAAAACATACTTGAAGCCTAAGAAGAAAATTAGAAAGAACAGTGATAGACCTCAATTTAAGAAAAATGACCAAGGACCTCCTTCTTATGTGAAAAATATAGTTTGCTATGTCTGTGACAAAAGTGGGCATATTGCTCGAACTTGCAAATACCGGAAACATAAAGCTTTACCTCAAGCTAATGTTACCGAGGAGCCACTTGTGGCGATGATAACAGACATATGCTTAGTGGAGAATGCTGAAAGATGGTGGGCAGACTCTGGTGCCAATAGGCATGTCTGACATGATGAGACTTGGTTTAAAATATATACTCCCTATGAACAACTAAGAAGTATTATGCTTGGTGATTCGCATACTTCTGAAGTTTTAGGAAGTGGTGAGGTCGAGTTAAAATTTTCTTCTGAAAGGGTGCTTATTTTGAAAGATGTGCTGTATACACCCTCGATTAGAAAGAACTTGATGTCAAGTTTTCTTTTTCATAAAGCTGGCTTCAAACAGACCATCGAGTCTGATCAGTATATGATTTCAAAGAATGAAAAATTTGTAGGTAAAGGTTATGCATGCGACGGAATGTTTAAATTAAACATTGAGAATAAAGCATTATCTACTTCTGCTTACATGCTTTCTTCTGTGAATTTTTGGCATGCTCATTTGTGTCATATCAACAGCAGATATGTTAGCTTGATGAGTAGTTTATGATTAATTCCCAGATTGAATAGTGATTTTGACAAATGTGAAACATATAGTAAGTCAAAAATCACTAAACGACCTCATAAAAATATTGAAAGAAGTACCGAATTACTTAAGCTAATTCACAGTGATATTTGTGAATTTGAAGGTAATCTAACTCGTGGAGGAAATAGATATTTTATCACTTTTATTGATGACTTTTCAAAATATACTTATGTTTATTTATTAAAAAATAAAAGAGATACTTTTGAAAATTTTAAAGATTTCCTCCATGAAGTAGAAAACCAATTCGGTAAAAAGATAAAGAGAATTAGAAATGATCGAGGTCGTGAGTATGAATCTACAGGATTCAACTCTTTTGTGCAGTCTTTAGGAATTATCCATGAGACTACTGCTCTATATTCACCTGCCTTTAATGGAGTGGCTGAGAGAAAAAATAGAACACTTATTGAGCTAACAAATGCTATGATGGTTGACACTGGTGTACCCTTAAATCTTTGGGGTGAAGCTATTTTAACTATATGTTATGTCTTGAATCGCGTGCCACATAAGAAGTCTAAGGTGACACCCTTTGAATTGTGAAAAGGTTATAAACCAAATTTGGGATATCTTAAAGTGTGGGGTTGTCTAGCATATGTGAGGCTATCAGACCCTAAAAACCCAAATTGGGTGTTAGAGTTGCCACTTGTGTTTTTCTTGGATATGCTTTGAACAGTACGGTCTATAGATTTTTAGACATTGAAAATAATGTGATTTTTGAATGAAGAGATGCTATTTTTCATGAAGAAAATTTTTCTTATAAATCGAAAAATAGTGGGGGTGAAGATTTTAAAAGTGTTTCAAATAATCCGAGTTCTTCAAACTATTTCTTACAAAATCAAGAAGAAAATATTTTTGAACCAAGAAGAAATAAACGAAACAGAATAGAAAAGGATTTTGGCCCTGATTATGTTGTTATGAATATTGAATAAAATTCACTTTCTTTACAAGAAGCTTTATGTTCAAATGATTCAATTTTTTGAAAAGAGACTGTATCTGATGAGATGGAATCCCTAATTTCTAATAAAACATGAAAATTAGTGGATTTACCTCCAGGCTGTACAACAATTGGTTGTAAATGGGTCCTCAGAAAGAAATTAAAACCGAAGGAGAGTGTAGACAAGTATAAAGCAAGACTTGTCGCAAAAGGTTATAAACAAAAAGAAAATCTAGACTTCTTTGATACCTTCTCTCCGGTGACGAGAGTGATATCCATCAGAGCTCTGATTGCTATTGCTGCAATTCATGACTTACAAATTCATCAGATTGATGTAAAAACTGCCTTTCTAAATGGTAACCTAGATGAGAAAATTTATATGGACCAACCTGACGGGTTCATTGAGCCTGGACAAGAAAATAAAGTGTGCAAGCTAAATAAATCCTTTTATGGCTTAAGGCAGGCACCTAGACAGTAACATGAAAAATTTGATTCTTGCATGATTGAGAATGGCTTTAAATTAAACAAGTATGATAAGTGCATCTATTACAAAATTTTTGAAAAGTTGCATGTAATTGTTAGCCTTTATAGAGATGATTTGCTAATTTTTGGGTCTAACTTAAATGTTATAAATGAGACAAAAATTATGCTAAATTATTATTTTGAAATGAAAGATCTTGGTGAGGCTAACTATATTTTGGGTATGAAAATTACCAAAACACCGGATGAGATCTTTCTTGATCAGTCGCATTATGTTGAGAAAATTTTAAGAAAGTATAACTTTCTTAATTGCAAGCATGTGACTACACCTTTTGATTCGAGTGTTCACTTATTTCCTATTAAAAGTGAAAATGAAAATACGCGCATAGGTTATAGGAATGCACTATGAATGCATGTATAGATTATGTCATCTTCAATGCAAATGTTATAAAAAAAAAATTAACACTTAATAATAAAATGTAACAACATTCCTCCATTCATTTTATTATTTCGCCTATGTGAGCATGGAAGTGGGGCCGCATCCTATGAGAACGGGCTTATTCTCAAATATGCTCATGAAAACCACGATCAGCACAGAGCCGTAACGTGCTAGCTATTAAAGCTCATGTCAACACCTGGATTGTTATATATGAGCCAATAACTTTCTATTTCCCCTAAGCAGCCAAAGTTCAAGTCTGAGACCACTTTGGCTCTGGAGTAGAGATTACTGTTTCACTAAGTGAATGTTCAATGCAGAGCACATCTTTATTATGTATAACGATCCCTTTTTGTCCATCAAATTCTCACATATTCTTAATAATAAAATGAGTGGGGGAATATTGTTACATTTTATTATTAAATGTTAATTTTTTTTTATAACATTTGCATTGAAGATGACATAACCTATATATGCATTCATAGTGCATTCCTATAACCTATGCACGTATTTTTATTCCTATAACTCCAAGCTATTTAATTCTTGTAAGTTTCACATTTAATTAGAAAGTTAATATCATATAACTTCTAATCCTATGAGCCTATATATAGAGTGCATTTCGTTTTTTGAAATAATGAAAAAAAAAAAAGTTATTTCTATTCCTGTGAGAAAGAGAAGGTCAAAGAAAGATGTTCTTTTGGTGGAGCTTTGGGCTCATCTACTTGTGCAGAGTTGGTGAAGCCGCACGACGAGGGTCGAGCCGTTTTATCCTGGAGGGGACAAGTCAGTGCGCTGCTGCATCGGTTCAAAGGCTTTGCCAACCGCAGAGGGCTTGAATCTCCTTAAAGAGAGCGAGATATCCGTGCCTCGGCTTGATCGACTCGTTGATACATTTTTAAATTATTTTGTAGCTAACCTCTATTTTTTGAATATTTACACCAACATGAAGCATTACAGGTCGAAGCTGCCAAACGGCATGAGGAGCTGCTTAAGTTGTTAGCAGCTCAGCCACCTCCACTCAAGAGCCAAGACGTGGCAAGCCCTCTTGAGGGCAAAATTCCACCATGCGGTAATCTTGGGAACAGTAGAATGCCAATAACAATCAGAGCAGATAAAGGCAAAGGGATTTTACCAACTCCAATGAGACAACCAGAAGAAGATAAGAATCACAATTCACCATGTATCTATCAACAAGCATAACCATCAACAATTACCTTACCTGAGACTGGATTTTCCTTTTTTTGATGGTGAAGACCCTCGAAGTTGGATTGAAAATTGCGAGCAATACTTTGAGTTATATCAAATACCCCAGCACCAATGGTTAAGTGTGGCAACCATGCATTTGATTGGTAAGGCAAGGACATGGAAACAGGGATATTTCATTAACAAACAACTCGTTTCGTGGGATGAGTTCACCGAGGCCGTATGTCGAAGATTTTCATAAATGGGAGAGAGATACGTAATCTGGGAATTCAGTAATTTAAGGCACATGGGTACATGTGAAAAGTACCAAGAAAGGTTTGAAGAATTGAGATTCCTACTACTTTATTACAATCCCCATCTAATTGAAGAGTACTTTGGCCTGAAGGAGGAATTAATTCCATTCCTAAACATCGCGCATCCGTGTTCATTGGAGGAAACATACGAGCAAGCTCAACTACATGAAAAGGCCCTTGCTGCCCTTAACCGAAGGAACAGATACAATCCTAAGGCATTAGGAGCACCATACGAATCGAATTCTTTATATAAGAACGCTGTCAGCAAGCCCACTGAAAATACCAAGCCTCAATATTCCACCTTACAAAAGAATCGTACAAACCAAACCCCGATTAACAAGCAACTAATGGATCAAAGGAGAGCTGCTGGATTGTGTTTTCGATGTGGAGAAAAGTACCACCCGGGGCATGTTTGTGCCAACAAAACCCTAAATACCATGCAGTCTATGGAAGAAGTCATGGAAGTTTACGATGAAGACTGTTTACACGAGGAACAGAATAAAGGAGTAACTTCAATGGGGGAACAACAAGAAACAAAAGTAATTCCTGATGAAGGAGAACTACAAGAAATTGGAGTTTCCATACATGCCTTGAGCGGAGAAAAGCCCCAAGATACTATCAAAATACGAGGTGAAGCAAAAAACAAAACAATTACTATTCTGATAGATACGGGAAGCACGCATAGCTTCATTGACTTACAAGTGGCTAAGGAGGTAAGAGCAAAAATGCTGACAGCATTGCCGTTGGTAGTGACAGTTGCTAATGGGCATAAGGTGTTAAGTAAACTTCAATGCCCGGGGTTTTCTTGGACCATGCAAGGACCACGCATTCTCAACATATTTAAGAGTGATCAGGTTGGAGGGTTCAAGCATCGTGTTGGGTATTGATTGGCTCAAATCCTACGGAAAGGTAACCTTTGATTTCTTATCAAATTCAGTCACCATTACCAAAGAGGGACAGATACTAGAGTTGAAAGGGATTGAAGAAGGAGCTAAGCTAAAACTCATTACCGCAACCCAATGGAGTCAAGAGATGGAAACAGGAGAGTGTTACATTTTAAGTCATCAAATGCTACCCGAAAAACCCAAGCCAGAAGCAAACATTCACCTTTGCATCCAGCAAGTGTTAGACTAGTGTCCAGATATCTTTGAGGAGCCGACAGGGTTACCACAGCCTCTCAGCCAGGATCACAAAATTTTGTTACAATCTAACACCACGCCAATTAATGTAAGGCCATATAGATACTCACATGAACAAAAGGAAGAGATTGAGAGGCAGATAAGAGAGCTATTGAACAACTCGATAATACAGCGTAGCAACAGTCCAGTCGCCTCACCGGCTCTGTTGGTAAAAAAGAAAGACGGGAGTTGGAGGATGTGCATTGACTATCGGCAACTTAATAAAAGTACTATCAAGGACAAGTTTTTCATACCCATCATCGATGACCTATTAGACGAATTGGGAGGCTCGAAATACTTCTCCAAGATAGACCTGCGATCTGGTTATCATCAAATCAGGGTGGACCCATCTGATATCCCAAATATAGCATTCTGAACTCACCAAGGACATTATGAGTTTAAGGTTATGCCATTTGGCCTCACCAACGCACCCGCCATCTTCCAAGCTATTATGAACTGCACGTTCGAACCTTACTTACGAAAATTTATTTTGGTATTTTTTTATGACATTTTGATCTATAGTAAAAGTTTGGAGGATCATGTGAAGCACTTACAAATTACATTAGAAGAGTTGCGAAGAAATCAATTATATGCTAAAAGGAGTAAGTGTTACTTCGGGCAAGACAAGGTGGAATATTTGGGCCATATTATTTCCGCAGAAGGAGTCGCCAAACACCCAGACAAGATTGAAGCTATGATCAAGTGGCCAACACCCAAATCTGTTAAGGAGCTTCGAGGATTTTTAGGACTAATGGGTTACTATCGGAAATTCATTAAAAGGTATGGACAACTTAGTAAACCATTGACCAAACTATTGAAAAAGGACCATTTCTGGTGGAACGACGACACCCAGCTAGCATTTGAAGAGTTGAAGGCAGCCATGACTAAAGCTCCGGTGTTAGCTATGCCCAACTTTGATCTATCTTTTACCATAGAGGTTGATGCATGTGACACGGGAATCGGAGCTGTAATGTCTCAAAACAGAAAACCAATCGCTTATTTGAGCAAGGCGATCGGGGGTAAACATCTTGGGTTGTCTACATATGAAAAGGAGTTTCTAACTATACTCATGGCAGTGCAAAAATGGAAATATTATTTAAGCATAAGGACCTTCATAATCAATACGAATCATGAAAGTTTAAAACATCTTTTGGAATAACGAATATCAACTCCAATGCAACAAAAGGGAATGATGAAGTTAATGGGCCTTAACTATACAATCCAGTATAAAAAGGGGAAGGAAAATGCTATAGCCGGTGCATTATCGAGGATCGTTAACGAAGAAGGCATTACGCTGGCTATAACAGCAGCTATACCAACTTGGGTTCGAGAGGTGGCGGAGAACTATAAAAGGGATCCACATTGCGAGAAAATGATAGGTGAGTTAGCTTTGCATCAAAACACCCAAGGGGACTACTCATATGGCAATGAGCTGCTACGATATAAGGGCAAATTGTACATTGGGGAAACAGGACCATTAAGGAAAAGAATTCTTGACCAAATGCATAATTCCGCTTTGGGAGGCCATTCAAGGATACAGAACACCTACCAAAGAGTCAAAAGCATTTTTATTGGCCGGGGTTAAGGAGAGTAGTTGAGGAGTGGGTAAAGGGGTGTACCGTATGTGCTCAGAACAAGGTGGATGGAACACCCTACGCAGGTAACTGCTAAAATAAAGGACTATTTATAGACACATTTGGGTGCATAGAAATTGGATGAAAGATATTGGCATGTAAAATTTGTTTGTACTATTTTTTGTGGCAATATTTGTAGGCCATAGGCTTTTATAAAAAAATAAGAAGATGATTGAACATGCCTTGTGGATGAACTTCTTTTCTATTATCATAATAACTTAAATGCATTCTCAGTGAATAATGAATGACAACCTTAAAAATATAAATAAATAAATAAAAGACAAAAGTTACAGCCAAGATTTTGTTTTTAAATTGATTGTTAAAAGAAGGTTTGCATGTTATAAGGATATTAAATATTAAATAGTCTCGGAGAAATAATATTGTAAGGATAAAGAGAGACATCATCCATTAACTATATATCCACCAATGATCAGAAAGCACATAGCCGAGAAATTTCTAATAGCGAGTTTATATTTAACATTTATGTTTTTTGAAAAAAAAAATCAAAATTATCCTTGATTTAGAGCTAGAATTCTTAAATATGTCATATTTCTGGTTTCTCTTTTTTTTTTGATTTTTTTTTCTTTTATATTGCTCGGTGACCCTTTTACACTGGAAACTCCTTTACAAACTATCTACATAATATTAACCCGATGTAAGGGCACAAACCCGAGCACCAATTTCGAGTTTCCACAACAAAAATTTTAGGATTCTGCAGTTTCCTTTTGGAACATTGCATTGCTGCCAACGCAGCTTAACACTAACTTTGGAAGGAAAAAATTGCACAATACTCTAGAACTTTATATTAAATGATATTTATATTTTATTAATTAGTAAAAACGTATAGAACTTGTTTAAACTATGGACCATATTTCAATTTACTATCAGATCATTCAAAAATTAAATTTTACCATCCAGTCTTTCAGTTTGTTTAATTTGAGTCAGTCAACGCCACTTTAAATCAACGATACTTCGAATTTAAAATTTAAGCTAATTTTTTACTTTAATAAATTTATAGTTGTGAGAATTACATAAAATATACTAATTAAACCAGTAAAAATAAACGACTCATCCAAATTTTGAAGTCAAAGTATAACATTCCAATAACCCTATAGTGGATGAAAAAAGAGTTTTGATTAAAAATGTAAGAAACCACGCACCCTAATTATACTAATAATAATAATTGAGATTAAGTATTTTTAGTCGGTGGTTTAGACTGATGAGTTATAATTGCTAACGCGAAGTCAAGCAAATTGAAAGGTTGAGCAGCCAACTCAAAATGGTTCATAATTCATGTAAATTGTGTATTCTTTTTTTAATTTTCTAGATCAAAGAAAAATAATTTATTCACCAATTGTTTTCATGCTCATTTTCATACTTCTAGAAACGGGAATTAATTGGATCTTAGAAATAAATTGTAACTTTAACCTACTACAAAATTCTAATTTTCATGATTTTTCAAAATATGCATTCCATCGTCTTGCTAATTTATCATAGCCTTAAATAATGAGATCATTTATTCTTTCTTATACTCTTTTGCGCATTTTTTTACATTTCTCTCAACAACGAAATAAGCCAACCAAATTTTGGGCGTGTTTGGTTCGCTTCTTTTTCATCCTGGAATCGGAATCGGAATGGGTGAATCCGTTTGTGGGTGTTTGATACGCGGGAGTCCCATTCCAATTCCGATTTCCGAATGGAATGGGAATCCCCCAATCATCTCTTTTTTCAATCCGGCCTAGGAGGCCGGATTGAAAGTTGAATCCGGACGGAATGGATATTTATTCGGATTAAATTTATTTTTTCAAATTTTTTAATTAAAATATGAGTTAAAATTTAAAAATTAAATATATAATTTTAAATTTTAATTTAAACTTAAATTAAAAATTAAAATTTAATCAAGTATTTCGAATCTAACTTATGAATTTGAATTTAAATTAAATTTTAATTTATATAAAGTTTTATTCAAATTTTATTTCAAACTTAAATTAAATTTATGGATTCAAATTAAAATTTAAATTGTAATTTTAAGTTTGAATTTGAATAAATCAAAATTTAGTTTCATATTTTGAATTATCCACTCAACTTCAAAGTTTAATTTTTTTTAAAAAAACATAGATTTAAAATTTTGACATTATTTCAAAATTTTGATGTAATTTTTTAATATTTAATATTTAATTTGAATTTAAATTAATATATTATAAAGATAATGTTAATATACTAATTTGATTACGTTTTTTATATCACCTGAACCAAACACCGACAATAGAAATGATTTATTCCGATTTCGATTCAGGTGATGAACCAAACAGAATTAGGTAATGAGTCATTCCGATTCCGATTCCAGTTTATTTTGATTCCGATTCCGACTCCAACTTCGAACCAAGCACGCCCTTTGAGTGAACAAAACAAGATGCTACGCAAGTTGTTCCAAGAGTCAAATGATGCTACAGATTAGGACTTTTTTTCAAAATAATCCTATAAATTTTTTTAATTAGGTAAATAACTCTATGAAATTTTTTTTGACAAACTAATCCTTCTTTTGCCATGTAGGAGCCACGTTAGAATTTTTTCTTAAAAACGGTGAATAATTCACAGCCTTCATAAAGACGATGAACGATTCAGTGCGTTTCTTATTTTTTCAGAAACTTCTTGCGCTTATTTACTATTTCTTTCTATATCCCATATATAATTCTAACCACCACATAAAAATTTTAACAAATCACATACAATCTTAACAACCTGAAAATCATAATAATCTATCCGTACAATCCATATATAACAACCTGAAAATTCTAATAATCTATTCATATAATTCTAACTATCAAATAAAAATTTTAATAATCCACTTATAATCCTAGCAATTTCACTTTTTTTATATTTTCCATATAATCCACGTACAATCTTAATAAATGCGGTGAACAATTCACCGTCGGTAAATAACATGAAAGAATGCGGTGAACAATTCACCACTTTTGAAAGACATGAAACAGAATAATTCACCGCGTTTTGAAAAAAAATTCTACATGGCGAAAAAAGGATTAGTTTGCCAAATATAAATTTGACTGGACTATTTTACAAATTACAAAGTTTTAGAGGATTATTTTGGAAAAAAGTCCACAGATTTATAAGATGATACGTAGTATTTAAACTTGTGTATATGCTCATGCAATTAAACGTTATAGTTGTAATTTTGTTTTAAATGGCTGAAACATTCTGTAACTGTTATACCACATCCAGAAGATACTAATTCTGCACCCATAAAAGAAGAAGTAAATAGTTTTTTTAAAAAAGACTTAACTAGGACAGATTTGAGGAGCCAAAGTGTATTACTCAGATCAAGTTCAATCAGATTCCCCNTGCTACCTTTCTCTCTCGAAAAAAAAAAGAAAAAAAAAAAAGAAAAAAAAAAAAAAAAAAAAAACTGATTCTAAAACTGCCCACCAATACAAAAATCCAGTACACTCTTATTAAGCTCCCCACAAGAATAAATTTTGATGTAATGGAAAAGGAACCAACATAACAGATGCTCTGAACATCCAAAATGAGAATGGTTGCAGAAGAATTACACCATAAATCCTATCCAAAATGAGAATGGTTGCAAAAGAATTACACCACAAAATCCTATCCTGGTTTATCATCTATTCAACACCCAGATCGATATGTGCATTACAGTTAATTGCTGTATCCTCACAATATTGCTATTTGTTGCCGAATACCAATGTACAGCAGTACACGGCAATACATGTAAATAAACTCAGAATACACATATTTATATGTAAAATGCTCGTAAAAGAGAGCTCTAAGAATCCATTACCGATTCAGAGGACGAAAAGGAATAATACATAAATGCTTATTCTTTTGGAAACAAAATTACATACATTAGGGAATACAATATGGGTAATAGTACAAAGCAGTAGGGGAAAAACGAATACATATACAAACACCGTAAGAATAATGAAGAATACTGTAATAATATAAAGATAAGATGAGAAGTTAAAAAATTAAAACGTATTTTTCCTGCTTCTGATAGAATACAGTTTGACCATCCATACATCCAACAAATTTCTGTGGTACGAGGGGGGGAAAAGAAATACTATAGTTCACATACATATATACAGCATTCAATAAATTATATTGCATACCCTACTCTAAGCATCACCAATATACAAGTCAAAACATATGAACAAAAGACAATTGCTTAACTCATTACAAAATCATACATACAACATGGTGGGGTGGAATCTACTTAGTTATCTCGTGAGGATGCTCTTTGAGAGGGACTACGGGTTTCTCGGGAACGTTCCGTAAAAAGTTCGCTGACCATCTTATCCTGGAAATTGAAGTCATCCTCTTAATGTAGTGTTTCAAATCCTGAAGTATATAGCAAAATTGATGATTATAACATCCGCTCAAACTCTATACTATGAAGAGCATCAGCAGATGATGAATGGTGCAACCAATACATCAATGGGCATTGTTTGGCAAGAGTGCCAGCTATTTTATTTGTTTACCAACAAAAAGAAATATAGAGATGTCCATCTGCCAGGGCACTCCACTGAATTGAAGAAGCATTGAAAACGAAAAAGAAAAAAAATAAAAGAAGAGAAAGCGTAATTAAACAAGACCTAACAGTTTTATTTTTCGTATCTTTGAGCTTTTCAGTTTCTACGTTTGTGCTTTGTTAATTTCAGCGGTTTCATTTTCATATAAGATGGAACATCCTTTCTACAAATTCACCTGAAATGTAGTTCAAATCAAACTGGTTTTTTATCAAATCGTCCAAGTTTCTTGCAATCACAAACCAATCACCTCTAAGAATTTCAATATTCGAAGGTGCAGTTGTTCTCACAGTAACAGTTGGCTGATGATGGTATCTTTCTCCACTTAACAATATAAAGGCATAAACTAATTCAGACTTAATATGTCTTGACATAACTTACAACACCAGTATATATAATATATACACATATAGGGCAATATTGCTCTCAGAGAGTGGTATAGGGTTTCGGGATTGTTGTTTTCTGTTTGAGGTTTAGGTATAGGGTTTTAGGTTTCAACAATTGAACCAAGAAAAACAAGTATGAAGAGAAAAGGACTCACCGGATAATCGGGCAGCCATTGAAAAACCAAGTTCAGATGGTCCGCCACTATACAGCTCAGCCATCCAAAGAACTGTTTTGCCATGCTTTCTGCTTACGAATTAGTCACCCTGCATGATTGAGGAGATAACCAGAGAAATCAGGCAGCAATGACAACTTCCTAGAACGTTGGATCTACCGCATCGGACTCAAAGAACCGAGCCACAGCAGAGTAGAGCTGCTCTTCTTCAAACGGCTTAGACACATAGCCATCCATACCACATCGCAAACATTCATCATGTGTTGCCTGAATTACATCTGCTGTCATAGCTAATATAGGTGTGTGCCAATGGGTCACATCCCCGTTATCCATAGATACTTCTCTCTCAATCAGTTCATTTATTTTTTTCTCACAAGAACGGATTTGTCTCGTGGCCTCGAAGCTGCAAATGATGGTAGGAAAGACTAAGTAGAATATAATATGAAGTGATTCTAGTAACATAAATAATGAGCATTGAGAAAAAGAATGAAAAAAATTTTGACAGAGAGTGGTGTACTCTACAAGTAATTGGGCAAATCTCTCATTATAGCTGTGTAGAAGTCAGGTCCATCTTTTTCACATAATAGAATGAAAACTGAAGTGACTCTCTTGATAATCACTAAAGAGTTACTATAATTGGTGAAAACAATAAAAGATAAAGGTTAAGAAATTCAGATACTTGAGAATACATCCTACTTGAACAGAAATGAAGAAGTTCACTCTTCCAATCCATTAAATGAAGATAGAGGTTAAGAAATTCAGATACTTGATAATGCGTTCTAACTTTAAACAAAAATAAAGAAGTCGACTCTTCCAATCCACTAAATGTTATAAGTTGTGTAGAGAATTTTTAAAGAAACCAAAGATGCCAAATAAACGTGAAAAAAACAAATTGTCACAACAACAATTATTAACCTCTCATCATTCATGCAATGTATGGGGACTTACTAACTATAAGGTCAATCATGTGAAGCGCACTATCTCTTCAAGTAAAACTAATCTCCATAACAGGAGCAAAAGGAAAAAAAAGAGTACCCATCCATCTCAGGCATCTGAACATCCATAAAGCAAGCATCAAACTTGTGACGAGGCTGTAGCATCACAATTGCCTCCTTTCCACTAGCTACACAGGTAACAATAGCTCCATATTTCTTCAAAGCAGCAGCTGCAACTCTACGATTAACTGCATTATCATCTACTACTAAAATCTGTTTCTCTTTCAAAAGGCTTTGAAGTGCCAGCGGCTGTCCTCTAACCTGCTGCCTTTTTATCCCTACACCAAGCGCTTTTCGAAGGCAAACAGCCATCATACTAAGGCGAAGGGGCTTCCGTATACAGTCAATATATCCTGCTGACTTTAACTCATCAATCTCAGTTAGACTTAAAGAAGTAGCCAATAGGAAGAGCTTTGGGGTGCTTTGTCTTGGCTTAATTGTACTGCCATTTCGTCGAAGGTCAGTAAGATGACTGGGAAATGCCAGACCGGATCCTTCACCCCAAGCTTCCTTATCAACAAGCACCATGTCCAATTTGCTCGTCCCGCTGAGAAAGTAGAATACCAAAGTAAATAAAGGCTAACAAATATTGTTAAGAACTCTTATATATGTTGATGAATGTGGCTTATATCTAGTGCACCCTGCCGGGTTCTAAGAGTCAGCCTCAGTAGAATTTAGGGCTCTTTTATTATAAAATCATGATTAATTGGATATTTTAGTATACATTATTTTTGAATATCATAATCAATGCTAAACGAAACATACATAATCAATGCTAAATGAAACATACCATTACGTTCTCACAGCAACATACTTAAATGAATCAACATTTACAAAAAAATACTCTCAAAGAAAATTGGGGCGGTGAATCAACATTTACAGAAAATAAAGCAGCAGTTAAAAAAAAAAAGCTATGGCATGCTTAAAATATATCCTAAACTAGCATCCAACTTTCAAACAGCTAACCAAGGAAAAAGAAAAAGACAATTACCTTAAACTGGATGCCTCGAAAATGGCCGAAAGTGCAGCTTTTGGGTCAGTGGCAATATCTGCTTGTATCCCTAATCTCTGCAGATGATACTTCGAGATCTCAGCACGTACTCTTCTCCCATCAACAACCAGTGCTCTCATTCCCCAGAAATCTGAGAGAGTAGCATCGAAATGGTACCTCTTCATATCTCCTGAATTCTTCTTTCCTTCTGTGAAAACAGCAGTGAAAAAGAAAGTACTTCCAACCCCAGGTTTACTAACAAAACCTATTTCTCCACCCATTAGGTCAACTAAGCATTTGCTAATGCTCAATCCAATACCAGTTCCACCATATGTACGGGAAGTAGAACTATCAGCTTGCATAAAAGGTGTGAAAATACGGCTTTGAGCATCTTCAGGTATTCCAACACCAGTATCTTCGACTGTTACTAATAGGTTTACTGAATCACTTGGTTCAGTTGTAGACTTGAACATTCGGAAGTTTTCCAAGTTTCTCCGTCTATCTACTACTTGAAACCCACTTAATGTGTTATATGATTTATCTCTGCAATTAGTACGTACTTCAGCATTTTCATGTGATATTGGGCTGGTAATGTTATTAGAGATCTTCACTTCTCCAACCAGATGCACCGAGACAAAGATATGTCCTTCTTCTGTGAACTGCAGATGTAACCAAATCAGCTACAGGGTTATAATCTAGGGGAGCCAAAAATGATTGGTAAGCAGTAAGAAATAAAAGTTTCAATTTCTATTATGCAAATGTATCACAAACTTTCAGAAAGAATGTGCAAACTCAAGTGGAGAGGCAGACATCATACGGTAATCAAGAAAACATCATTACATGCAAAAGATATAAAGCTAAAATTGATATACATTATGTAAAAAATTGACATAATCTAAGCTTTGGAATTGTAAAGGTTTGTTTATTTTAAATTTTTAATACGATCAAGACCATGCAACATATTGTATACCTGCAGAAATCATTAGACTGACACTTTTGACAAATAAGCTCAATAAAATAGGGAGATGCTTGATAAAACTAAACATGCAACAAACCTTCACAGAATTTCCAATGAGATTTGTAAGGATCTGCCTGAACCGCCCTGGGTCCCCAATAAGAACTTCTGGAACTTGATCAGATACATACACGGCCAACTACTCTCACCACAAAAAAAAAAAAAAGAAAAAAGAATGAAATACCACAAATACAATGACTATTAGGGCCAACAACAGCTAAATAGAACTAAATATGTTATGATTTAGGGCTTTACCTCTATACCTTTGACCTGTGACTTGTCTGAAAATAGAGAAAGCACATTATCCAGAACATCACGGACGTCAAAAGGAACAGCCTCTAGCTCAAGCCTTCCTGATTCTATCTTAGCCTGATCAAGGACCTCGTTTATTAGAGTTATTAGAGCCTTTCCACTTTGTTGAGCAGTCACTGCAAAATCTTGCTGAGTTGCGTCGAGCTCCGTGTCGAGCAGCATCTGCAACATGCCTGAATAGCAAGACCATCAGTACCTTCTTCTTGTCAATATTCTCTAGCAAAAATGTGGAAAATCAACCTTAAATAACAGGAAAAAAAAATGCATACTCATTACAAGGATTTTAAAAATTCACATACCTAAGACGCCGTTCATTGGAGTTCTAATTTCATGGGAAACTGTTGCCAGAAACTACATTGGACAATAAAATCTAATTAGTTACAAAAACAACTGAGTTAGACAATAAAATGGAAATATAATAGTTAGAAAAATAGAGGATAGATGGCAACAACAGAATTGTCATACGTGTAGTTCAAGCAAGGATTTAGGTGCCATGACACGGGGTCGTGCCAACCATTTGCAAATACAGTGCATGCCATGTCCTGCAGATGTCATTGCCAAAATACCATGTGTGCTGAAACACTTTGGCAAGAAATATATATTTCTTTTCGCATCAGTATATTTTAATTGCTCTTAATATATTTGTTTTATTAATCTATTGTACTCTATTAAACTAATTACTCGATAATTTCGAAAAAAGAAGGTTTTCAGTCTTGCCATCAGTATGTGTGTTGTATTATGCTGAAACCTTGTTAGCACAGAGCGGCACAATGGGCGCTTAAATCCTTGAGTTCAAAGTTCCAGTATTGTAGGGAAACAAAACATATAGACATGACATACTGGAAAAGAGGGATATAACTTGATTCTATGAGTATTACATATAAAATATTTTAATTTTGGTGGGGCGGGGTTTGGGGGGAACCTGTGACTTTGCTACATCAGCAGCTTCAGCTCGCACTTTTAGTTCTCGCATTTCACGGTAATCATCTTCCACCTTCTCGATGCGATTTAGAGCTGCATAAAATATATGCCCAACAAGCAAAACAATCACAGCAACTCCAATCGATGTTGTAATTGCTGTCCATGGCAACGGAGGCTCATTTTTAAATCTGAAATAAAAAAAAAACAACAGAAAAACAACATCAAAGTAGGGAAATAAAGCTCCCCAAGACAGCAATTTTGGAGGTTAATATAGGCTGCATGTGAGATCAGCTACCTGCAATGCATTTCATGTTTACGCAATGGATCCCCAAAATCCACATGGCTAATATGGAACCCACTTGACTTAGAGACATCAGGGCCATACATTTTAATAGGGGAAGACGAATTAGTGGTGTCATATAAGTTAACAACAATTGTTTGCTTGCTAGCAAGCTGCTGCAGAAGTTTATCCACCAAAGATGGGACATCAAATGATGCACCAAGATATCTGCAGTATAAATAAATCAGGAAAGAAAGGAAAAAACCTAAGGGTCTCTTTTGAAAACAAAAAGAAAAATATGCATGTTGTAGCGTAGTCACAGAAAGTTACCCTACTGTAGCTTCAATGCGTTCTTGGGGAATAGCATTTGGAGGAAGGTCAGAGTTGTATACTGCAAAAGTCAGCACTACTCCAAGGTGATTGGATTTCAAAAGCTTAAAGGGAGAGGTAAGGACCCCCTTTCCGGTTGACCTAGCTCGTAAAATGTTATCATGGTCTTCCTAAGTACAAAGTCAGAAAAGTTGTTAGATTCTAAATGCAAAATTAAAAGAGGCATATAATATGCATCGAACCATTAAATTACTAGGGAATCCTCAATTCTTGCCACTTCATATTTTCATGTCGCACCAAGTGCAGAAATATTTAGATTCCAGGTCATCACTTTTTGGAAATTTAAAGAATCCTGTGAACCGAACAAACCCCTAAAGAATGTCTTATTTCTATAGAAGGTGTGGATAACAACCCAATCCTAATGATATTTAATACAAAGAAGCATACGGTGAAAGGTTCAAAAATAGTACATGCATGCTATTTAAATCTCACCATCAAATTGCAGAAATACAGTTTTCTGGGATAATACAACAGGCATATAATCATATAAGAAATAAGAATGGCTTGATATATGAACTCACCTTGCCAGACATCATATCTATGGACACGATGTGAGATACAGTTTCTTGGGAGAATATAACTGGTGCATATTCATCTTGGATGGGTGAGGGGTTGAGCTTTTCGGGATTATAATCATCTTGAACAGGGGAATGATCCTCGGTCTCCATTTTCTTTATTTTCCATCCGTGCTGCTGCTCAAACAGCTCTCGCTGCGAGTGCAATACCTTTAATGCATAGGCAACACCACTTGTTAACGGCCTTTCAAATGCTGTCCTTGCCGTGTATTCCGCAAAGGTTTTCTGCCAGAACAGTTATAATAAGATCATGCTATCTGGCTAGTAAGTAAGACCTACTCCTTACTCAGGTCAAATTTTTCTTGAACTCAAATTTTTGATATTTTATAAAATGATCGATAAATTTTAAATGACAAATCAGAATTTGTTAGATCCCAAGTGTCTAAGAGCTTTATTTAAGATATGAAAATATTTGCCATAACTTAACAAACTTACGAGGAAATAGTATGCTGATATAATAATATTTCAACCACTATCAGAATTTTTATGATTATATTTATCTGATTTCACCCTGCTATTTTCTGGTTTGGGTAACTTATGTCTAACAGAATAAAAGAGTAATAAATATACAGAAAAGAGATAGATCTTCCAGACATGAGTTAATTGGAGCAAACATTATCTCATAAATCCCATATCACGATAAACTGAGGGCACCAAATACATAGCCAAACTTAAGAAACCAAGGCATGTGAGGGCTATCTTCAATCGACAAGCTATATTGATATATCAACAAGACAAAAAATGCATAGATAGAGTACTTTACCTGATCGATGGCAGAAGGATTCTTCCCATGGTGAAAAGTTGAGATCAGGATGGCCATAGCATGCACATGGTTCATGCTCACATTAAACTGATCCTGAAGCATCCGAGCTCTCTCGTCGCACATGTTCGCAAGAGTTTCCGTTCTCCTCTCAATAATATTCGCATTCATGCTCACAAATATCCATACTGACACCAAGACCCCAAGAAAAACACCCATATAAAGGATTTTTTTCATCCACTTTCCACCACTCTTCGAGTTCTGCAATTGCAGATGCTTCTGCTGATGATTTTGTTTATATGAGGACTTCGATAACTCGCCAAGTCCAAAAAGCACAAGTAGCCCCAGTAGAATCCACCATAGTATTTTTGACAGAAGCTTCTGATGCTCTTTCGCTGTGTTTATTAACTTCTTAGCCTGCAAGATATTTACATAATCCTACATAAAAATGATGAATGGTACTTTATAGCCAGGAAACCAGAATTCATCATCCCAACATCTTTTCTGTTTCTGCTATAATTCCACAGAAATGTGAATGAGCCACTGCTCTATTTATGCAGATAGAAAACACTAAGTCTAACATTTGTTTGATAATGAGACTAGCATATCATGATTCTAAACATATTTCTGACACCATATATAACAGTAATCATCACAATTAAGTCAATAAAAGTTGTACGTCCTTCACATTTGTAACACTAACATGAATACACAAACAACCCACTTGCTCCGTGATTAGAATGATCACCAGTAGCGCCTTCTCTGAGAATAGAATATGCATCAATTACAATTAAGCGATATGCTTAGGGGTGGTTAAATGATAATGAAGGAAGAATCAATCACAGCAAGTCTCAACTGGGAATCTATTTGACCATTTGATGAATTAATTCATCTACTATAATATCATCCACTTTCGGTTCCTGCAAATAAAACGAAACCTCCAAGGTGTCTCTAGCTGTTGAAAAAAAATCCAAGTAAAGGAGAATGATGAAGCCATGAAGGTGATTGCACTAAGGAGTCCTCCCAAGAGCCTTATCAAAGTTGATTCACTTTGATCTGAAAAGGCTTCAGTGTTGATGAGCATAGTCAGTTCTGCTACCGAGAGGAATTGGTTGAAGTCAACATCTAGTCTAACTTATGTTAAAAGGAGGACCCTTTTGGCATCAGGAATTGGATTAGATAGAATAAGATAAGATGGCAATATCAGGGGAGATGGGGGTTTAGCAACTTGGAGAAGTTGAGGATGACAACAAGATTTTTTTTTTTATACCAATCACAACCTCTCGGGGATTTGATAATCCCACCCTGGTAGGATTATTTGACTTGACCAAATTCCTCTCTTTAGTCCTTATGACCTACAGCTCCAAAATTGCTGAATTGCCCAACACCACTCTCTCTTCTTGTTCTATCCAACCCAATCCTAGGTGCCCGACGACCCCTAGGGTTTTGCAAATGCACATCGTAGTGCTCACAGGAGTTCCACAATCTCGTTAGCGAACAAGATCTTGAAGTTAAGGTGATGGACCAGATGAGGCATCCACTGCCCCACCTAAGAAAGTTTTATGCAAATTATTTGTAAGAGATGAAATGCATAGAGAGTTAAAGTGCAGCAGAAATCAAGACAAATAGTAGTTAAAAAACCATGAAAAAGAATAATAAGTGAACTCAGACAGTAATTTTAGTAATGATTGTGGCATTGGCCTCAAAAGCTTCCCATCTAAGACACAGTAATCATGTTAAGTCACCAAATGCTGAAGCATAACAGCATACTGATGAAAATATCCTTTTGACAATTTGAACATGTTCGGAAGGAGAAAAATGCACTGACCTTTAGTAGTGTTATATCATTTTGTACAGGAGAAGAAACAAAATTTTGCTGAGAGGTATCTATCATGTATTCATTCTTTGGTAGTGAAGGCACAGGATTAACCAAAATGTGCTCGTTTTGAACAGCGCAATGACCTACACGAACTATTTCATCCCTCACACAATCTTGTTGACCTCGTCGCCGCTTTCCCTCAAAGCAAATTGCTTCTCGAATACAAGAGAGGCTACCACCTTCTGCTCTGTAGGTGTCATGTGAAGCCCGAGACTTCTCCATGCATTGAGCAAATGTTCTCTGCATTTTAGAAGGAAATACTGGAGTTTGAACCAGCTAAAAGGAAACTAAATCTGTTTAGAAATATGTAAATTCTACAAAAACCATCATGCCTAATTACATCTTATATTTAAAAGGAGAAATTGTAAGCTAGTAAATATTACATCTCTCAAGCCAATTTATAATGCAAAATTGGGAGGCCATTATCAATGAAGAATGTCAATGAAGTTCAAAAACGTGATGCCCCAGAGAGAAATATCAGACATTTTCAACAGATATATTCCAGTTAAGAATGTGCAAAATAAGTTCCAATCAATCCATATGATTGACTAATGACCAAATATAGCATGAAAAATAAGCTGGACGGATTTAAACACTTAAAAATTTAGAAAGCAAGGCATCGAACCTAGCTACAGGACTACCTAAATCTCCATATCATTGTATGAAAATGGACAGATCATTACTGACATCACCTACAAGATCCTCCTAGGCCACTGGATTGTTGATGGACTGCAAATTGAGGGAAGGGAAGAGCATTGAGAGCCACTGAAAGGTTAGGAGTTAAAAAGAAATCACTAGTTTAAGGCTTCAAAATTTGAGCGGTTGGAAGAGGCGATCAACTGGTTAGGTACGATCAAGTTTTGTTTCTCCGTGATGCATGAACTTGGCTCACATAGTTATGTAAGTTTCATGAAAGTTGAACAAGGACAGGACTCCACAAAGTATGGTGACATCTGGCCCAATAGGGCAAAGACAAGTTTAAAATTCCATTGTAACAAGGATAGACTTACGTTTATCGTTACTTTTTTCCAACTTTTGATGTATTCATCAAACTTCAAAGTTCATACCTAATTCTAAACATAAAAATGAAAGAAAAATTTTATTCCAAATCTGATTTGACTCGACCACTAATTAAAATATACCTAGCCTTCTATTACTTGTATCACTTATGTGCCCATGATGATATCTATTTTCAAGTATCATGATCTCCTACAGTCTTGTCGACACATCAGGTGGTACAGTGAGTCAATACATAAACTTACTTCATTTCTCTAAGTACCACCCTGTACATGGACCAACCAGACCAGGGGATCATATAAACTATGAACCTCACCATCATTTTACACCACATTGTAATTGTGTATGAAGAATTCTTCAGTTAGTTTAAAGCTATTCCAATTAAGACTACTGTAGAGAACTAGCTCTTACAAGTCTAGAAAGACTCTATACTAGCAAAGCTAGAAGAAAACATCTACTGATAATCCAAAATGCATTTCAACGTTGAAAATGACGGGAAAAAACACGGCATGAAAAGGGTGCATACCCAGTTATTCCATTCATTCCATCATGTTTTTTCAACCAACTAACATGTTTTGTAGAAAAGGGTTAAAAAAATGGTCCTAATTCAACGATTTGACGGTTAGCCAAGAGTCTTCTGACTTGATGCATAGCGTATCATGTTATTAGTAATTTGGTCTTAAGTTGTCCACATTTCACACACTTATTAGTATCTATTTTATAACAAGCTTAATAACAAATTTTAAGTTTTAAGTTTTTTTTATTACATTACTCAACTTCTAAGTTTAAGCATTTGAACAAATTCTTGTGACCCCCAGAATATAACTAGCGGACTCACTTGTCGAACCGATGACTCAGAAAAACCATCTTTTCGCCAATTCAATTTTCGGTTCAGTTCTTGATACTACAAATTTATGCGTGTCAAGAAAGAAAAAGAAAAACTCTCCAGCTCCACTGAGAACCCTCGAACCCCGACAATCTAAGACAATTACCTCATCAAAACCTGACATAGACCCACATGATCTTCCACATAACCAAAAAAGGATGATAGCTCAAATCATATTAGTTGAAAAAGGAGAAAATTACCATGTACATAAACAAACTATGTCATACAAAATCAAGAAGGACAAATATGGTACTTTTGTAACTAGCTAACAATAGAACACACCAGAAGAATCTCAATACCTCCGAGGATGATAACAGCAAGACCAAGGCCTGGAGCTGGTTCTTGCTCAGGTTGGACTGCTCTACCAGCACCTGAGCTCTCTCTTCCCACAAATCCCTCCCCCTACATCCATAACTCCCCAAACCCCAGAAAACCCCTATTGACCCAACAAAACCACTCAAAACACACAAAACCAGGAACCTAGCCTTCAACCTCCTGCAGCCCTCACATTCACCACCATTAGAGGATCCCAAGCCCCTATTTTGACCACCCATTCCAGATGAAAACAAGATGATGGCCAAAGAACCACAAGAGTGGCTCAGCAGCTGCAGGAAGAGATCTTGAGAGAAGAAACCCAGCTAGCCTTTCCCCCCCAGTCTGGATTCAAAACTGTGCCCACCAACCCTTCAAAAGATAACCAAAAACCCCTTCCATTCCCCCCCTCTTTTCACTGCCACCAGCCCAAGAACCAATCAACACCACACCTTTTGGAGAAGCCACTTGAGGAGAAAGCAGAGAGTGCAGCAGGCATCTCATCAGAAAGAAGGGGGGGAGGGCTGCAGCAGACCCTCCTCCTCCTCCACCTCCACCTCCTCCTCCTCCCTATTCTTCAACCTTTTGTGTGAGCCCTTTCTTTGCTGACCCTTTTGATCTCTTTCCTCTTCCTTATCTTCATTGCCCCCTATAGAAGGTTAGGTTTATGCAATTTTTTTTTTAAAAAAAAAAAACCCTCCCAACCATCACAGATAACTCCAATCTTGGAGAGAGAGAGAGAGAGAGAGAGAGAGAAAAAGAAGAAAAACAAAATAAACAAATGAAAAAGGAACCCAAGAGAGACCCAGCTGGTCTTTTGCTCAATCTGGGCTGGAATCCCTGATCAATGAGGAAAGCAAAAAAGAAAACTCTCTATATATGTAAGTATAATAATAATGTAGGCATTATAATAATACTATATGCAAGGCCAAATAAAGCGCAACTAATCTCTCTCTTATCTCTTTTTATCTCCTCTTGTTCTCATCTCTTATTGGGTGTTTAGCCACATCATTATCTCATCATCTGGTAGGGACATGTTTTGAGGGACACCACTGATAAAAGAAAGAAAGCTTAAAATGAATAAATAAAAGCAAGGGAGGTCTTGACAAGAACAACACAATTTCCAGCCCTCTCTTCTTTCCTTCTTTCTTTCTTTCTTTCTAAAAGAGAGAAGTGAGAACAGGATAAATAGACTGCTGCAAAGAAGAGAAACTAGATATAAATAAAGGGGATAGAAATTAAGATGCCACATTTTTTTTTTTTTTTACAAATTTTTTTTTGCCAATAACAACTTTTTTTTTTTTGTTGGGTTTTATATACACAGGTGGTTTTTTGCTTTGCGGGGATGAAAGCGACACCACAACTTGTGCCACACTGAGAGAGATGTGGGTTGTTTAATAATTGAAATTATAGTGTTTAGGCTTAATGTGAGCAGAGGGGTTAGTAGAGAGAGAGAGAGAGAGAGAGAGAGAGAGAGGAGACAACAGGTTTTTTTTTTATATTTAGCTCCCTCAAAAAAAAAATTTATTAATAATTTTTATAAATTTATATTTTTATATATATGGTTTTTTTTTTACCATGCGAGTATCTTATTGATATTTTTAATTTGAACGCGATAACTGAATCACTATATTTATATCCATATTCTAAACCCTCCTTTTTAACCTAGAGGTGATAAAAAATGTAAAAATAAATATGATAATTCAATCACCGTATTTAATTAAATTTAAAAATATCATCTAAATGCTAGTGTGGTAAAAAAAAATTATTTATAAGATCATTTGTGAAAAAAAAAAAAAAAAATTAAGAAAGATAAATACAAAATAAAAGCCCACGGACAACACAGTCCTCTCTCTGTCTCTCTCTATGGTTTACTATACGGAGGACAGCAGGAGAGCAGCAGCAGATGCAATAAAGATAAAAATGTGTGGAGAAGCCCCTCACCTACGTGCAGTTTGAAATGGGCCCTCCAACTCTTTTCTTTAATTTTTTTTGTTTGGTTTTTTCTAAGAAATGCCTTTGGTTACTGATAATTTTGTCTTTGTATTACGTGGACACTTTTATTTTTTTTTGTATATGTGGACCAACCAACGGCCACCACTGCAGAAACCCCAAAAATATTGGAAGACGGCATGTGGGGACATGTGTACCCAAACACCCCAACTAGGGGTGTAAACGAGCCGCACACGGTGTGAGCTCGGTCGGCTCGTGTTCGACACAAGTTGGCTCGTTAAAGTATCGAGCCGAAAAATTCAGCTCGTGTTCGGCCCGTTTATTAACGAGCCGAACACGAGCCGTCAATGAGCTGGTCAACAAACAATAAAATAAAAAAATATTAAATAATATAAAAAATAAATTTATAAAATCTTACCCATTAGACTTTGATCTAATAGTTGAAACTTTATATATAAATGAGTTTTTTTATAATTAAGCTCGCATTTATATTTTTATTTTGCTAAAATTAAAATAATAAATATATAATTATATATAAGTATTTATATATATAAAAATATAATTAAATAATTATATAAATATAAAATATATGTATTCGAGTATTATCGAGCCGAACACGAGCAAGCTGGCCCTAGCTCTGTGTTGGCTCGTGTTATTAAACGAACTGAAAAATCAGGCTCGTGTTCGGCGTTTATAAACGAGCATCGATCTCGAGCTCATTTCGAGCCGAACACGAACTGGCTCACAAACAGCAAGCTGGATTGCCACCCCTACCCCCAACACAGCCGGCTTGTGTTCTTTTGTTTATTAATAACCTAACTGAACACTAGCTGACTGGTTGAAATATGGACCGTTTAGTTGCATGTAGTTGTAACTGTACTATAATTATAATTGTATATAAATACAAATTCGGTGTTTAATTTGATGTATTTAACTCCAACTGCTACAGAACTGCAGGCGGAGGCAGAACTGCAGCAGTTCGTACTACGCCCAAATTGGCCGCAGTTTCAACTACAGCAGTTGAAGAGAGTGACTTTAAATAAAAGATATGCTTACCTCTTCAATTATTTTTTAAATAAATTTTTTTTTATATTAGAGGTAATCTTACCATCATATATATAAAATAATAAAATTTTAAAAATTATTTTTTAACTGTATACAACCAAACAAATTATTTATACTTGCAGCGCTTTCTACTATATCCAACCAAAAAGGATGCATGTAGTTGTAACTGCTGCATTTTCAACTGCATGCATCTCTAACTATACTGTATTTATAATTATATCTAGCCAAACGGTCCGTAAGATGAAAAAATTCATCTACCAACTTGTTTATTAACGAGCCAAACACGAATCAACTCCTAAACAATAATTTGGATTTTCAGCTCTACTATTGGATAAAAAATTGAGAAAAAAACTAAAAAATTAGAATCTTAATATAATAATTAAAATTCATAAAATATAGATCTCTCTGTATTTGTATTGGCCCAAAATTCAAATAGTGCTCGGCTCGTTTATAAAACTAGTGATCGATTTCGAGCTCATATTCGAGCTATATCAAGCTGAACACAAGTGAGCTGATCTCAGCTAGCTCATGTTCAACTCGGTAAGATTTCGAACTAAAAGATTTAGCTCGTGTTCAGCTCATTTATTTAAACGAGTGATCGATCGCGACCTCATTTGCGCCAAATATAAGCTAGCTCGCGAACAACGAGCTCGTCTACCAGCCCTAGAAACATGAAATTGACTCTAGAAACATGAAATTGAGCATTTCTTTCTAACTAGGAATGTTGAGTATGGATATTCGAAATTTTATTTGAACTTAAGTCCGAACAGGGCATGTTTATCCAACACTAAATGAATATGCTTTTCAATACGGATATGCAAATGAAAATCCGACAAATTTGAATTTGGGTAGGGATTTTATGTGCACCCTATCTTGACCTAAACCCGAATTGATTTCACTCTATATTATATATGCGAATGTTTGGTGTTGTTATATTTTAAAATTTTAAATTTTAATATAGTTTGCTTTCTAAAATATGGTAAAGAGAAATAATTATTTGGAATTCGGGATTCTAGGTTTGATTTTCAGGTTTGAATTATTTAAAATCCATCCCGAATCCCATACATTGACGCATCTATTTTTAACATGTAAATTACACCACTGGTCTCTAAATTTTTCAGCCAAGTTTCCTTTTGGTTCTTAGACTTTGAGCTTCAACATTTAAGGATCTGAACTATTGAAAATATTTTCTTTAGCCCTTATCCTTATTTATTATATAAAAAACTTGTTGCTTGCTCCTCTGCATCTCTATATTAAAATATTTATTGTTTAATATATTGATACCCCGACTAATTGGTTAAAAGCTAAGAAGGGGCTAAGACAAGGGGACCCTCTCTCCCTTTACCTCTTTTTACTTGTTGCAAACAGCCTGGCCAGGATAACGGAGGCTGCGAGAGGAAATAACCTTTTACGCGGCATTGGACCATCCGACGACTGCCAGACAGTACTCATTCAATACGCCGACGACACAATATTTTTCTGCGAGGCAAGGAAACGCTGTATGCGGAACCTGCAATTCGTTTGGAAAATCTTTGCCTGGGCCTTTGGCCTTAAAATCAACTTGGATAAATCAGAATTCTACTACATCGGGTCCAACTCGCGCAAAGCTGAGAGACTAGCAAACATCACTGGCTGCAAAGGCGGAAAGCTACCCTTCCGCTATCTAGGGATGCCACTACACAACAAGCAACTTCGCAAGGAGGACTGGGCCTGGGTAATTAATCGCATAGAGGCAAGAATAGAAGGATGGAAAGCCAAATTACTCTCCCTTGGGGGACGGCTTACGCTCGTCAACTCGGTCCTCTCTAACACACCACTATTCTTCTTTTCAATCTTCAAAGCGCCACAGTGGGTACTACATCGAATTGAAGCCGTAAGACGAGCATCCTTCTAGAAAGGGTTCTCCAAAATCGCCAGGGGCGCCTGTCTTATCAACTGAAAAGCCATCTGCAAAAGCAAGAGAGAGGACGGATTAGGCATCAAGGATATGGAATCCATGAACACGGCCTTCTTGACTAAATAGTGGTGGCGCTTTTTCAACGAGCCAAACTTGCACTGGTGCAAACTGATTAGATCTCTCTACTACGCCAGACGAAGGCCCCTACATGAGAGTAGAGTTTACTCCCCTTACTCGCAGTGGTGGAAAGGAGTGGTACAATGCCGCGGAATTTTTATGTGCGGCGTAACCTACGACCTAGGTGATGGCCAGAATATCAGGATGTGGTCCGATATCTGGATCGGAGAAACCCCCCTTCGGATCCTCTTCCCGGATATCTATACGGCTATCATGAACAAGGAGGCCAGAATATCTCAGTGCTGAAACGCAAACGGATGGAGATGGCGATTCATCTGTCGTGGGTTCCCGACAAGCAATTCTACTGATCGACGCACACGACTAACGATGCTTAAAGACTTGCTTCTACACCGCTCCCCTTGTGACGGACCAGACTCGTGTAAATGGAGGTGGACAGCCAATCAAATATTTTCCGTCAAATCTCTCTACCAGTTTCTTACTTATGCGGGACAGCGAACCCCGCTGAGCAAACATATTTGGTGTTTAAAAACTCCGCTTAAAATCAGAGTCTTCATTTGGCTATTACTTCGGAAGAGACTTCTCACTGCTAACCGACTGCTCCAAAGAGGCATACCTGTTGACCAACAATGCGTTTTCTGCGCTGTAGGAACGGAGAGCTGCGATCACCTCTTCTGTAACTGTGTATACGTCTGATACCTATTTCTCAACGTGGATGGACTGGATATACCAAGCGACGCCCCTGGTGATGTTCATACCCTTTGGACCGAATTAGCTGCCTGCCCAGTCAAATCGTCGTGAATGCGAGGACTAACCCTTCTGGCTGCGATCTAGTTGGTGGTATGGAGGGATAGAAACAACTCCGTTTTTCAGACTACTTCGCCTGATGTGACCCGATCACTGGAACGAGTTAACCTTCTTACGACCAATTGGACCGTGCTGACCTGAAACCACACTAGATTCACTCTTCTCCCTTCTCATCTTTCTTTCTCCTTCTTCGCTCCTTTTGGCCTTTGCCTGTTATTTTTGCATTTTTCGAAGGCCCAAGCTGCTTCCATCTCTATACGCTCAGTTCATTTTACTTAATGAATGAAGCAAGTAGTTTGCTACCTATTTCTCAAAAATATATATATATTTATTGTTCCTTAATCATTCATCTCAAATTTAGTCCAATCAGTAGTTATTAACTAATTAATAATTAACAAAATCCTAAGTTTCTACCATGCTGGAATGGCATTTAGATTAGTTAAACTTAACAAAATCACAACTGAACGTAATAAATACCTAATTATTGGATAAACACAATATAAATTAAAAGAATCAAAAGCTGAGAGGAGTCAATGAATCAAAAATGGTTGAAGCATCTATTTCAAAATAACCATGAATTTGAGGGGTTCCCTGTATATTTTAACTTGCAGAGTCACTAGAGCTACTCTGTTACACCTCACATGCAGCTCATGTGTGTAGCCACCTGCATAAATACAGGGCCCTATTCTGATCTGATAAAGCCTTAAAATGTGGCAGCTCTTTATATATATATATATATATGTAGAGAGAGAGAGAAAGTTCGATTACAGCGATCGTGTGAGTAAGATCGCTTTTATACTCATAAGTTATTTTTGATAATAGAACTGCTGAATCGACGATTCATACCCTTAAAAATTATTTAAGACATTTAAAATTTTTAAAAATTAAATTTTATAATTTTTTGACATTATTTATTTTATCAAAATTGATAGTTTTTAATGACCGATATGAGATACTTACCAGTTTAACGATGTAAAATAATCAGACTCGATTGAATTTTTGATAGAAAACTCTATTCACGATCTAGATAAAGATCAATAACTCCGATCTTAAATTGAAGAATCCGATCATCCATTTTTAGAACGTCATTCGATTTTGACCATTCATTTTATACCCGCTTAATGGATTTTATTATGATTATGAAAAGTTACGAAATTTATTTTTTAGAAGTTTCAAATACTCTAAATCATATTTAACAGAGTGGGTCGTCGATTCAAAAGCTCTACCATCAAAAATAATTTATGAGTATGAAAAACTCTATATTCATAAGAGTACAGTGCCCAACTCTCTCTCTCTCTCTCTCTCTCTCTCTCTCTCTATATACTATATATAAAAGCACGTATTTCAAATTTTGGTCTGTCGACAGACCCATTTTCTGGCGGGAAAAAAAATTAATTCCCCTATTCATTACATAAAATAAATAACAGAATTAAACAAAACTTTTAACTCCTCTTTGTTTCTACAACAAAAAAAAAATTTATGCTTATTCAAATTTTTTGCCTACCGGAGAATATCNATCTCAGTGCTGAAATGCAAACGGATGGAGATGGCGATTCATCTGTCGTGGGTTCCCGACAAGCAATTCTACTGATCGACGCACACGACTAACGATGCTTAAAGACTTGCTTCTACACCGCTCCCCTTGTGACGGACCAGACTCGTGTAAATGGAGGTGGACAGCCAATCAAATATTTTCCGTCAAATCTCTCTACCAGTTTCTTACTTATGCGGGACAGCGAACCCCGCTGAGCAGGCATATTTGGTGTTTAAAAACTCCGCTTAAAATCAGAGTCTTCATTTGGCTATTACTTCGGAAGAGACTTCTCACTGCTAACCGACTGCTCCAAAGAGGCATACCTGTTGACCAACAATGCGTCTTCTGCGCTGTAGGAACGGAGAGCTGCGATCACCTCTTCTGTAACTGTGTATACGTCTGATACCTATTTCTCAACGTGGATGGACTGGATATACCTAGCGACGCCCCTGGTGATGTTCATACCCTTTGGACCGAATTAGCTGCCTGCCCAGTCGAATCGTCGTGAATGCGAGGACTAACCCTTCTGGCTGTGATCTAGTGGGTGGTATGGAGGGATAGAAACAACTCCGTTTTTCAGACTACTTCGCTTGATGTGACCCGATCACTGGAACGAGTTAACCTTCTTACGACCAATTGGACCGTGCTGACCTGAAACCACACTAGATTCACTCTTCTCCCTTCTCATCTTTCTTTCTCCTTCTTCGCTCCTTTTGGCCTTTGCGTTATTTTTGCATTTTTCGGAGGCCCAAGCTGCTTCCATCTTTATACGCTCAGTTCAGTTTACTTAATGAATGAAACAGGTAGTTTGCTACCTATTTCTCAAAAAAATATATATATTTATTGTTCCTTATATATTAATCATTCATCTCAAATTTAGTCCAATCAGTAGTTATTAACTAATTAATAATTAACAAAATCCTAAGTTTCTACCATGCTGGAATGGCATTTAGATTAGTTAAACTTAACAAAATCACAACTGAATGTAATAAATACCTAATTATTGGATAAACACAATATAAATTAAAAGAATCAAAAGCTGATAGGAGTCAATGAATCAAAAATGGTTGAAGCATCTATTTCAAAATAACCATGAATTTGAGGGGTTCCCTGTATATTTTAACTTGCAGAGTCACTAGAGCTACTCTGTTACACCTCACATGCAGCTCATGTATGTAGCCACCTGCATAAATACAGAGCCCATTCTAATCTGATAAAGCCTTAAAATGTGGCAGCTCTTTATATATAGAGAGAGAGAGAGAGAAAGTTCGATTACAGCGATCTTGTGAGTAAGATCGCTTTTATACTCATAAGTCATTTTTGATAATAGAACTTCTGAATCAACAATTCATATCCTTAAACATTATTTAAGACATTTAAAATTTCTAAAAATTAAATTTTATAATTTTTTGACATCATTTATTTTATCAAAATTGATAGTTTTTAATGATCGATATGAGATACTTACCAGTTTAACGATATAAAATAATTAGACTCGATTGAATTTTTGATAGAAAATTCTATTCACGATCTAGATAAAGATCAATAACTCCGATCTTAAATTGAAGAATCCGATCATCCATTTCTAGAACGTCATTCGATTTTGACCATTCATTTTATACTCGCTTAATGGACTTTATTATGATTTTGAAAAGTTACGAAATTTAATTTTTAAAAGTTTTAAATACTCTAAATCATATTTAACAGAGTGGGTCGTCGATTCAGAAGCTCTACCATCGAAAATAACTTATGAGTATGAAAAACTCTATACTTATAAGAGTACAGTGCCCAACTCTCTCTCTCTCTCTCTCTCTCTCTCTCTCTCTCTCTCTCTCTATCTATACTATATATAAAAGCACGTATTTCAAATTTCGGTATGTCGACAGACCCATTTTTTTGGCGGGAAAAAAAATTAATTTCCCTATTCATTACCTAAAATAAATAACAGAATTAAACAAAACTTTTAATTCGTCTTTGTTTCTACAACAGAAAAAAATTTATGTTTATCCAAATTTTTTGCCTACCGGAGAATATCTCCTTATCTCTATCTATAATATATATATATATATATATATATATATATATATATATATATATATATATATATATATATATATATATATATATATAAAGAGATACTACTCATTTTAACTCAGAGTCTAATTAANATATTTAATGTATATCTATATCTACACTATATATAAATTTATCAGAAAAATATTTAATGTATATCTATATTTAATGTATATCTATATCTACACTATATATAAATTTTATAAAATAAAAAAAAACTATATAATTATTGTTGACAAAATATGGTAGGTATTTTCTAATAGTATATAATAAATAAATTTACTTTTTTAAAAATTATAAATTTTTTAATAAATATGATGTACAATTTCATATTAATTTAAAATAATTATTAAATAATTAATTGTTACATGTATTTGTACGTACATTCAACTAGTATATATATATATCTATCTTCATTAACTGTGGAAAACACCAATTTTTGTGCTCTTAAATAAAGCTAGTTGACTCTGAGATGGACTAAAAGAGAGGCTAAGCTTAGCTAACAAATTTATTGTGGATCCAAAAAAAGATTTAGGTATGGGATATTTTTGACATTAGAAGTGGATCTCATCTTAGCATAAAAAAATTATTATACATGGGGTTATTCCAAATCGATCAAATGAGCATGTGCCCATTGTTGATTCATTTACATGCATGATCAGCCCCATGCATGGAGTTTGTACACTGCATCTTGTCATTTATCCGTCTGGCTAGTACGTTTCACATATACTTCATGTACCCACCATTCAATAACGATCAAACTCGCTCATCTTAATTTTTAGATTATAAATAAAAATATCACTTATTGAATGATGCTTAGGTGAAGCAGATGACAAAATATTCAGGTTCGTAGGATCCCATGCACGGACTACACAGATCAGTACGAAGCAAATTTTTTTTCACAGAATTTGCCTCCATTGAGGTACCATATTAGGCGCGCATCCCATTTCATATGGTACTATCAATTCAATAATTCAACATGAAATTAAATAAAAAAGGTGTCCTAGATTTATTAGGAAGTGCTTTCAGCATACTTGGGGAAAGCGAAAAGTTGAATTTAACCCGCTCGAAAGCAATTGATTTTTATGCGAAATCGACTGAAGAATAATTGTTTGGATAAACATCGACGAGAAGTAAAACTTCTTAACATGAGGACCTAAGTTTCAAAGAGCAATTGTCACTACAACAAAAACGGTCTATAGCGATACTTTTAAATGTCGGTATAAGTCAAAAAAAGTGCTGCTGGCTAAATTACCGACACTTTTGAAAAGTGTTACTATATGTGGGGTCGCTAGATATATAGTGACAGTTAAAAAGTGTCGCTATAACTTAAAAAGAGTGCTGCTAATTTACTAACACTTATTTAAGCATTTAGCAACCACCGAAACTCTATCTCGTTGGCTGCGGTGGTAGAGAAGGACGAGAGGGAAGGGCTCTTCGTCTAAAATTTTAGTGGATTGAGTGAGGGGGAGAAGGGGAGATGATAATCGATTTTTCTAATTTTTTTCTTTTTTATTTGTAATCGGACCGAATGGGCTGGGTGGGATGGGTTGAGTAGAGTAACCTTTAATTTTTTGTTGGATTAGGCTTTATATTTATGTGTTAGTAGATTTTTTAAAAAATTTAGGTATAAATATGACACTTACACAAAAGTGTTCCAAACATGTGTCCCTATAACCTAATTCTGTTGTAGTGTGTTGAAGGCTTAGTTTACGATGTGCTGAACCTTCGAAATCGTGGGTTTTTCTGTCCGAAGGTGCTTTGGAGCAACCTGGCAAGCTGGCAAGCGCAAGAGCAATTGAAGTATAAGATAAAATGCAGACACATACATGCTAATGTGGTGCACCATGTGCATTCAATAATTTCTCAAAACTTAGCATCTAAATAAGTCTTTGGTTTGTAGCTTTAATTAAATAATATATGATAACACTTGAGTAGGTGACCAACATTAGGTTTATTAGACACATTGATTAATGCAATCAATTTGCGGCTTTGCTAAAATTAACAGAAGCCAACCTAATGAGAGTCAAGTCAAAACCCAACAAGATTACACGTTTGTGGAATTTATTAAGCATATTATGGTTGAACACCAAACCTTTAATTAAAACTATATCACGTTGAACACAATGGAGGAGGTGGAACCACCACTCAATAGCATGTAATTAATTAATTAATTAAACTACCAAAACAAAACCCCATTTTGCTTTTTTTCTTTTTCTTTCCCCTTTTTTTTTTTTCTCTTCTCTTTAGATTTGCCCTGAATTCGAAGTTTTGGACCCTCCCTTCGAAATCCTTTGGAGCAAAATCAAACATAAAATTTTTGAACGTCTACAATGGTAGCGAAGGGCTTGAGCAGATACCATTATTCAGTATTCCTGTAGATTAGTTATGAAAATCATTTGGTCTACTTTGGGAACTAGAATTTTTGGAGAGAGGCTTTTTTTTTTTTTAAATGCACTTTAATTAGATGATAAAAAAAGATTTAATCCATATTTGCTTCCACTTCCAATTCTCTTTATAGTGTTTGTATCCAAGGGAGTAACATTTTCTTCTTTTGTTTTTTGGCTTTTTATTGTAACATTTTTTTTAAAAAAAAAATCTTGATCATTTAAAAACAAACCATATACTTTTAAATATGGAACTTACATGCATATTAATCCATTTCAATCTAATAATCCAACATTTAAAACTTTTGATCACATGGCTTATTGTAATAGAAACATAGCTAAGTGAATCACCTGATATACTCTAACTAATCCCAAAAAATAGCATAACAATATTCTAAAGTTAAAAAGTTGCTAAATATCTCAAATTAAATGAATTAAAAGACTAGATAACAAAATCAACTGCAACTTCAAACTAAAATAGGTTGTAGTTCAAGCAAACTCAATACATGTTTAATTAGTACCATAATAAAATAGTTTAACTTAATAAAAAAAGTCTACAAATTATAGTAATCATGTATTGGTTCACCAAATGGAGACTCAACAACAATTGATTAAATGCTCTACTTTTTGTCAAGCTATTGTCAAAAGTGATGTTTTATAAACTATCAGGATGACACAAAGACAACTAAAGTGTGATGTAGATAGAAAAGGAAATATTTATTAAAACTAAGAAGGCAACAAATAAGGAAGTGTGGACAAATAGCTAGTAATGGGTTTTTATAGTAGTTCCAATATTCATGACCTTTAAGAATATTATACAATGCAAAGATATTTATTTGGCTATTTTTTATAAAATAAATTGTCAATTTAGTTGGTAGTTTTTTTAATAAAATAGATTATCAAGCTGGTTTATCCCTCCTAATCACAATTCACCCCTCTTTCTTGTTCTCTACTCTTTTGTGTCTACTTGTTTTATTGCTTTTTTGCTTTTTTAATTTTATTTTTTTCAAAGCATTGCTATGAATATTCTTATGTAATTCATGGGTAAATTATAATTAATGGTTCTAGGTTGAACAAGGCTATAATTTTTTTCCTTTTTCTTTTACACATCACAATTGAGGAGACACTTTAAGTGCTTGTCAACTCAAATAATCCCTTAAACTAAGTCCACTTTGACAACTAATGCTTGTTAATTTTTATCTTGTTAGCTAAGCATGCATCAACATAAGCAATGATGACAACATATATTGTAGGTTTATCTTAATAAAGATTTTTTTTAATTTTTTTTTGGCCTACATTTTACAAAGAAGAGATTTATTCCCACAAGAGAAAAGGAGTCCCATAATTTTTTGGAGTCCAAGAATGAGGATAACTATGGTGGCTAGGGTCAGGATAAGTACAACTAAGAATGTTAATATCATAGAATATCTCAAGCTAACGTGCCTATCCAATTGATTTCCTTGAACATGACTAGTAATTGCATAATAAGGAATGAAAGAAAAATTGAATTGTCAAAAAGCTTAGGCCTTTGTTTAATTTGTGGCTTTTTTTTATTCTTTTTAGGGTCCATTTGGTTCAAAGATAACAAGCATTGGAATAAAATTCTTTTTATTTTTGGAATAGCTTCCTTTTCTGGAATAATCATGAACAAAAATAAAATTGTGTTTAGTTTGTAATGCTGATGTTCTCAGAAATAATTTAAATTATATTTGATTAATTTTATAGAATATTAGAGGATACTGGATAAAAGTAATGGTTGAATTTGATATAAAATATGATTTAATAAAAATAATTTATTATAATATTTAAATATAGTTTAGTATTGTAACAAGAGATTTGAGAAATTTTCTGTATATTATTCATCTAAATCCATTCTAATATTTAAATATAGTTTAGTATTGTAACAAGAGATTTGAGAAATTTTCTGTATATTATTCATCTAAATCCATTCTCTTATATAGAGAGAGGAAAAGCTTTACATGGAAGTACAGGATTATATCCTGTTATACAAAGAAATAAATAATACTATCCTAATAAGAAAGTAACATACATAGTAATATATATAACATAAATGGTAACATATATTATATATATATGGTATGTAATATATATGGTAACAAGTATAATATTTAAGTATAAATAATATGTATTAATATAGTACAATTAATAATTTTATAATAAAAATATTTATTACAATATATAATATGTCATGTCTATATAATTTACTTTAATTCAATTTATAATATTAATAAAGCTTGGAATTAAATCTTAGAATAACACCATTACTCCAAAAGGGTAGAATAGTGAATTTTTTTATTAATAGTCTTAAAAAATACTATAATTATAAAAGTAGACCTTAAAAAAAATATTTATAAAATTAGGTTTATATGGTAAATGATTTACCGCTTTTTAAATGCGGTAAATCATTAACCAGTTTCTTCAAAGGATTAAAATTATTTTTTGTGTTTAATACTATACATCTTTTAAAGTTTGGATATAGGAAATATATAAATTAGGTTAAAAGCGGTGAGTCGTTCACTACTTTTGATAAAAGCGGTGAATGGATTCACTACCTATTTTTACAAATAAAAAATTTAAAATGCCTATTTTTATATTTAAAATATTTTGCAGGCTTAGTAGCCCAAAATCTTCCTAGAATAGTTCTTAGGAAACATGCAATTATTAGATTTTTTTGGCAATAAGAACGAAAAAAAATGATATTAATTTTTTTATTTTGAGAGAAAGATACTATGCTATCCGCTTTTTTATTTTAAAAAAAAAAACTTATTTGAAAATATGAAACAGCTAAGCTTCGAACTTATGAACCTCGGATACCAACCATCGAGCCCTCTGTTATGGTATTAATTTTTTCTTTCGCTTTTTTAGGTTTTTGAGAGAGATATAGTTTAGCATTTTGCCGGATTGCATTGCAAGCTCCCCAAATAGCCAATGATGACAATAATAATAAATTTTTTTTAATAAAATTATAAAAAAAAACAATATAAAAAAAGTCATAATAATGCCGAGTTTATGAGTTGTTAATGTACGTTGATATATTTACAATATAAAATGCTTTGGGTGGTTTGAAATTAAGGACCGTTACCGCGATGCAAAGCATTTTACTTATCAAAAATAATATCCACGTTCAAGAACATAGAAGTCAAAACAATTATTCCACGGCATAATCCATAAATAAACCTCCAAAGCCCCAAACATGGGGAATGCATATGCTTTTTCTTTAAAGCATCCAAAATTAAATATTCATGTATGATAAAAAAAAAGTAGTTCATTGATTACGGTATTGTAATGAATAAAGAATTAAATACTAGGCGTATTGCTCGTGCAATGCGTGGAGGCAATTTAGTTTTAATTGTAAAAAAATAATAAGTTTCGAACTTTGGGGTAAAAACATACTTAACTTATCTGAACTATGGACTATTTTGTATTTGTTATTCAACCTTTCAAATTTTAATTTTATCTGAACTATTGACTATGGGTATAAAAAATAAAAACCCGACGAATATGGATACAGGTATGGACTTTGTATTTACCCGACCCGAACCCGAATAAATTATATAACATTTTGATATCTAAAGATTGTTTTAGATATTTAAAGAATGTATTGTTATCTTTAACTATTTGAATTTGTATTTTTCTTATTCAAATATTGATATTGTATGGCATGAAAGTTTTAATATTGTATTTGATTGTGTTTTCAAAATTTTATTTTGAAAATTTTGATTTTACTATAATATATTTTGAAATATGATAAAGAGAAATCATTATTTTGGGTACGGGTTTGGATTCGGATTTCAGGTTTTTGGTTGGGTTCGGATATGGGTATGGATTTTTGAAACCCGACGGGTTCGAGTTCGGCTTCGGATTCGGGTTTTAATTTGGTTTTTAGGTTCGGGTTCGGATTTTTGAAAATCCGACCCAAACACGACCCATTGACATTCCTAGTGTCACCATTGGTATTAGAGCCAATTATCAGCCGAAAGTGTGAGATGAATCTTGACTGAGCCAAATTATATAGTGGGGAGAGCGAGACTCTAATACTGATGACTGTTGTTAATGAAGTGCGGCTCACCACAATGTCGGATAAGCTAGCGAGATGAATCTAATATCGCCTGGTATTTATAAATCTGAGTCTGACGAGAATATCAGAACTTAAAGGAAGAAGAATGTGAGATTCCAAGTAGATATAATAAGACTAAAACTCTTAATCTGGTTATAGCATTTTGGCGGCACCTAAATCCAAAAGGTTAAAAAAGTTAAGCGTGCTAAGATAGAAGTAGTCTTAAGATGGATGACCCCAAAGTAACCCATAGTATTTTGATTGTAAAATTTAAGCTACTTACTAAGTTTAATAAATTTATAATTGCAAGAATTGCAAGAAGTATACTAACTAAACCTGTAAAGATAAACAACATATTCAAATTTTTGACATCAAAGCGTCGTTAACTAATTCAAATCAAACAAAATGAAAGGTTAGCAAGAATTTTTAAATTTTGAAAGGTTGGATAGCCAATTCAAAATAGTCTATAGTTCAGGTAAAGTATGTACATTTTTACCTAATTCCATTATGTGAGTTATTGCAAGAAAGAAAGCTTAACCTAAATAACTTCATTATGTTGATTAATCTTGAACATTGATTGATAGAGGAGGTTAGAAATATGATTGACATAAATTGATTAGAAAGAGTTTCCTTGAACTCTTGTTGTCTGAGTAATTTCTGAAAATAGGTCTATTTTATATGAAAAATAGATATGTAATAACAAAATTAAGTCTTTATTTAAAATTTTGAATAGCTAACCAAATTCCATAAAAAGAAATTCCAGATTTTTCAATCACAAAAATTGCAAACCACAATAGCAACAAATTGAGAGCATAGAAACAACTTACAGGAGTCAAAATAAAAGCAAAGTTCTATTAATATTAGCTTGTTAGTATTATTTCTCACATCATTTCATCCACTAACTTAATGCCTAAGCTTATGATTTTAATTGTGTTAACAGAAACAAACTTGCCGAAGAAAAATTTATTGCCAAATTGAAAGACATTACAATGAGAGATCGAGAGCCTCAAGCATTTCGCCCAGAGTTCTCCGTTGGGAGTTGACCTTCTAAAAGACGCTATGCCGGTCACTTTAGATAGACCAAACTTTGAACCGTCAAGAATGATTGTGGGACATCAGATCGTCCTATATATAAGATATAACTGTGCTAAAATAACTCCGTTATAATATATTGGGCGGTGGCTAGATCCAAGAAGTTAAGAAGGTTTAGTACGCTATAATTGTAGTAGTTCTAGGATGATGACCTTCCGAAAAGTGGGCCGGTCGGCTAAGATTAGCGAAACGAGTCTCATATTGCCAGGTGGTTGTGATTTTCTAAATCTGGCTATAGCATGTTGGATGGTGGTTAAGCACAAAAAATTAAGAAAGTTAAGCATGATAGGACTAAAATAGTCCTTGGATTGATAACACCTGGAAGTGGAACGTCACAATGATTCAATTTAGTAAAATTATTATGTCCTGAAGGACTGGAATCTTGACTAAGAATCTGGAATACTACCAAACTCTTTGAACAATCTGCTGAAGGAAAAAACTAAACAAAAAACTAAACCTCCTGAAATTCTCGATATATTCTCTAAATGAAACTACCAAAAACTAATAAAATGCTGAACCTACTGAATTTGTTCGTTACTATCCTATTTTTTCTCTAAATCTCTCGAGCTCTTAAATTTGTGAATGATTAGAAAAAGAAAAGTCGTATCTTTCTCCGCCAAGATATTTAGTCTCTTTTAACCCAACTCCGAACCCACCGAATTTTAGCCAAATTCTAAAATTTCCGATCATACTTATTTCCTTTCCTGATGATGAACGGCCAAGATTATTTCAACTCGACGCCCAAAATGCTTATCTTCTATGCCTCAATACCAACCAAGATTAACCTTACTTCCTCAAAATCCGACGGCAGAACGACAGAATTATGATGTCAACAAATTGTAATTAGGTGAATTGCAAAGGTCATGTATTGTGAAAGCTAATTAATTATGAGCCCTAATCAGTATAGGTGAGATCCAAAAGGAGAAAAAGTACAAAATCAATCTGATTTAAAAGCGGTACACTTTATATGATGTTAATGTATTAACATAAATGACATGAAAAAAAAAGTATTATATTATGACACATTTAAGTTGTTACATTAATTTACCAATATATTAACAATCTGAAAGGAATTTTTTATGGGAACTAAAGCATCTTTCTTTTTTTTTTAAAAGGGAAAGTGGGTGAGGTTGACCCATTTGATTGCACCTTTTCGGCTAATTTATGATTTTTGAGAGTGCCAACCAAAAAACTAGGGATTCACAAGAGAAATTCGAAAAGAAATATCACTTTTGGCTCATTTAGGCTCCTGATAATATGGTTTTTCAAAAAAAGAAAAAAGAAAAAATTGTAAACTCCTTATTTAAAATATTAAAAGTAAGAAAAAAAAAGACTGTTTTATTGCCAATTAAATTTTACAGAAATACACAGATTGCAAACTATTCATTATCTGTGGGTTTCCCCGATCTCCACAACGCAGGTTCACCCATTAATTCGATCTATTGCATTAGAGTTTTCTATTTGGTATTGGATGAATTAAATCTAAGTTCGGAGCTCAAATAAACACTAACAAATAAAATTGTAAAGGCTCATTCTAAATCGTGTGTTGTTGTTGTAATTGATATGTTTCAAATTCTATGTTAAGATTGTTTAATAACTTTCTAATAGAAAGCTCAGATCAAGATTTCTCTTTTTATTTTCATTTGCTAGTTAGCCCTTCACCCAAGGCAAAATTGAGAAATCCGAATTCTTGTGTAAGTGATAGAAATATTATTAGGATCTTATCTTATTCGAATTCTTACAAAACTTTCTCATGTGATAATGTTATAACATGATCCTTTTAATAGCTAAATCAAAAATTGCTACACTAATCAAAATGATCTGGCATGATCAGCACGTGTCATCCGCATCAACACATAAAATAGGGTGTGTATCAAGATATATCAGTGTGTCACATTTTGATAGCACCTTACTACGCTTTATGTCAGTAGCACGGGAATACACAAACTGAATAAATTAATTGATAATAACCAAATATTACAACAATAAAACATTGAATTTTTCGTTCATTTTATAAGTTTTTATTTTTTGGATGTGGTTGAACTAAATGCAACGACATAGACATGGAGCCTTAGTAAATTGTTAGTTTAGTGTCACACTTTGATTACTTACTAATTTAATACTAATCGCTATCTACTATTTAGACAATTTGAAAAGAATTATTTATTATCTTAGGCTCAAAACCCCAATCGCACTAGCAAAAGAATCCGCAGTTTACAGCACATGAGGGGCACTATTAACACACGACCATGATACAGAGATTGACAATGAAGAGTGCAAAAGCACCGCTAAATGTGCCTAAAAAAGTCTTCCAAAATATTATCAATAAACTAGTATTATAAATGTGAGAGGCGAAAATTTGGTTCACCCTCTCAAATTTCAAATATGATACTTAACAAGAGAGATTAAGTCTAAGAAGCTGAATCGATTAGTTATTATTATTTATATGTATAATACTGATACCTTAATAAGTGCTTGGTGCTTTTACAAGCACCGCAGCTAGACTCTATATATATATATATATGAGCAGGACTACTGTGCTATTAGGAGCACAGCAACCTTTATGCTCCTAACTTTCTAACCACCCATCAAATTTGATGGGTGGTTAGAATGAGAGGAAAAAGAGATATTGGAGAGACATATATATATATATATATATATATAATGTAGAGCTACGTATGCTATCAGAAGTATAGAGAATTTGATGGTTCCAATTTTTTGACCTTTGGATCAAAAATTATATGGTTGGGATGATTGCTGTCCCCCTAGGATTGAGTAGTACCTCTAGAATTGAATGGTCCCCACAGGATAATAATATTAATCCAAAAGTTAGAAATAATTAAAAAAACTGATCTAAAGACCAAAAAATTGAAAGCACCAGATCTTCTATGCTTCCGATAGTATAATAGCTTTACTCTTTCTCTCTCTCTCTTTCTATATATATATATATAATATAGAGCATTTCTCTTTTACAGAGTGCCAAGAAATATGGAAATACAAAAAGTCATTACATAGAAAGGTGGATAATACAAAAGTGATCCTACATCTAAAAAATGATATCCAGCTAAGCTTTGGAGTGGGAATTAATTAATCGAAATAATACCATTTTAGAGATTATCTATAGGATATATAGTCACCTATCATAATGATCATCTTATAGGGGAAAAGGGTAACCCTACATATATATATATATATATACATATATACATGGAAAGGTTAACCTACAGTGTGACATGCAAGGAAAAAGTTTTATGTTAAAGCAATTTGACCTATACTAACACCACATTGATACTATACTCCTATGCATAAAGCTTAAGCCATATGCTTCAACAATTACAGTAACTGCAAATTGGATTTAACTATGTAAGGAATGATGATTCCTAGAAGAAGACTTGTAGGTATTTAGCCCTATGATTTGAAGGATGTTATTATTTATATATTTATGCATAGTCTAAATCCAGTGAATTTGACTTAGTGATAATGATCAGGTTAAATGAACCTTTATATTAAAAATAAATATGCGTATGTAGTGGTATGCTTCGTGAAAATCATACAAAAAGTTTAAAACTTTAGATACGGACTTGAATGAGGTAATTAATTGGTTTAATGTAGTTGTGAACTTATATGTAATTAGCTATGCTGGCCCAATGGTCCTAAATTGTAATTAAATTCTAATAATACAAATAATTATAATCTTGGAATTAATAATTATGTTGAGTTTGTATTTAATGAACTCTCAATTGAAAGAACTCATGAGTGCAAAAGAGAAGTAACTCCCATTTTATAAAAGCTAGTTATGCTTCTAAGGTCAAGGTGGACACTGTATTTTGTTCGAATGGTGTTTGAGAGATTCATTAATTTATGGGAATATTAATCTTTCATCTCAAAATTAATTTTAGGATAAATTTCAAATACCACCATGTAATTTTGCACTTTCTCACTTTAGTACCATATGATTTAAAGTGTATTAATTTAGTACTATATGATTTTATTTTTATCTTTTCGTCAGTCTCTTCATTAACTTTTCGTTAAATCATATATAAAAAACTTCCGATACCCCACCCCACTTATAATTTATCAAATATTTATTTAGTACTTTTTAATTTTAACTTTGTCACTGACTTAACGAAAACAATTAGTGAAGAAAATAATCAAAAGAGAAAAATAAAACAGGATACGAAATTGATACATTTTCACAAAATACTAAAATAAAAAAATGCGAAACACATGGATTATATTTAAAATTTTTTCCTTAAATCTTATGCTTACCATCAGATTGAACGAGAGTGCAACGTTGCTGCATCTCTACGTGAAATTTATTATTATTATTTTTTTCAATCATCCCCTTTGTTACTTCTTTTTTTTTTTTCCTTTTTTTTACAAATTAAGTCGTTTTCAAAATCAAAACCACTCTTACTTTTGTTACAACTTACAACTTAAGTTCATATGTTATCGTTGCAATTTACAACCACATTTTATGAAATGAAAATAAATACAATAAACCAAAGTTAAGAGATCTACCCGCCGAATAAGACAAACTCACAAAAGCCCAAAGATGAAACATATTAAATAGTCCTCTTCTCTTCTGAGTTCTGATTAGGGGAGCATTTTGTTCCAAACTCGACCAAAAGCCGGACCCCGATCCAGTACTACTACACAGATTACACATCCTGTGTTTGGATCAAAACACGACAGAAACACAATCCAAATTCGATACTACAGATCAAAATCAGCTCCACAATCAAATTTTAGTAATACTGACACGGAAGATACTCGCAGAAAACCAGACTAGGAACTTCCAAGGACTGATATTCACAAAACCCCACAAGTCGTGGGGTATCACAGGTCTCTTTCTTGTAGTCCTAACCCATCAGGTAACACAGCATGCGACGAAAATGATGTAAAGAGAGAAAAAAACCAAGTATCTCAATATTCAGCATTCGGCCAACAACCACCAACTACAATCCAAACACCGCAATTCCCCATTTCTATCATCTATCTTTGACTCCGTAGATAATAGGTTTTCTTTCATGAGTCTTAAGTGTCCTAATGATAACATTTAAATACACAAATCTAAGGATCAAAATTCATTTTCAGTGCCGACTTTATAATTTCAACTGTCATTTCATTTATCTATCTAAAGAAACTACCTTACCCAGTGGGTGAAACTCCATTAAAAAGAAAAATTCTGTTGAACCTCCTAACGCAAATGAAACAGTTAAGAGAAAGAAAAAGAGACTCATTTCTGGCGACCGGCTTCCACAGGCTCGACCACTTCAGCTTCAAATGCATTCGCGTATTGGGGTTCAACAGGTTGGCTTGGTTGCGGTTGGTATACCTCAGCAGCTGCAGGAGCCCATTTCCCGGAAAACGCAGTTCCCATCATCTCATATATCTTACCACTGAGCTCCTTTGGATTATCAGGCTGCGTAGCAGTACAAGGACATAATTAGCTTAAACTGAAACAATATATAAAATATGCGAAAGGTTGCAAACAAGGATTTAAGTGCTGTGACACGGGGTCGTGCCGGAAACTTACCGGCACGGTACGGCACGGTGCGTGCCGAGCCGTGCCAGTCAAAAAAATCTTGCGTGCCGACACATAATAGCATAAAAAATCTTGCGTGCCGACACATAATAGCATGAAATATTTATTTTCTTTAACAACAAAATATTCTAACTATTTATTATGTCTTTTTATTACATCTTTTGAACTTTATTGTGGAAATTACTTACTAATTTAAAAAATAGAGGGTTTTGAGTTATGCCATCGGCACGGAGTCTATATCGTGCCGGTATCTTGTTGGTACGGTACTGCACGGTGGATACGGCCCGTGCCGACGGGCACTTAAAACCTTGGTTACAAAGTTGCACAATTTCCCCAATATTAAACAACATGCTTCCCAATGCACGGACTCATAAATATGAAAGTAGGTGTATTTAATTATTTATTGGCAGGTAAATCCCAGTAATCTAAAAATACAGCAACACATAGAGTAAGGGACCTAACCAAGCATAAAAATGGTTTATGAAGTAATAAATACACCCACTGATATTACAAAAAAAAAAAAAGGGTTGAGAGATGAACATGAACTCACAGTGAATCCACTGGAAATCAAAGCAGTTTCGAATAGAAGATCTACAGCTCTTAAGGCCTCAGGATCATCAGGACAGGTCTTGGATGCAACCTGCAACACCCATAGAACAATGTAAGTTTGATTTATTCTTCTGATTTTATCTGATTGCAAGTAATGGAAGCTTCAGTCAGCCACCTACAAACTATCGACACGAAAGCTCCTCACTCTGGAAGTTTTACTGATATCTTTCCCATGCATTTCTTATATTCTAATGCTTGGTAAAATGTTTTGTAAGTTAAAGAAATTAGTTAACAAGCAGTTTAGTGCAAGAGGCTCCAGCAACTTGGAAGTTCTTCTCATCAAAAACAGAGATAACTATGACATGAACTCAATAACTAATCTAAACTTCAACTAGGCTTACAAAATAATTTCATCAGCAAATAAGAAAAAGCTTACACTTAAGTTCTTGATAATTGGATGTTCTGGATTAATTTCGAAGACTCTTCTCGACTTCATGAACTCCAAACTAGAAGGATCTCCCATAGTTTGGGCCCTCATCAGCCTGAAGAAAAGTGGCACAAGGAAATGAAATCATAAAATAGCATACTTAATACCCAGTAGACCATGTGCACATTTTGTCTTTTATTCTTCCTCTCAAGTTATATGGGACTGAGTGCACCAGCAGATGGATTCTCCATTCTTGTGAGTGTTGGATAGCTTGCATGTCATACTTTAACAAGAAAAGGACTGAAAGAAGTTACAAACAACTTTTGTTTTTCCTGGCAAACAAATACTGGAGATACGGACTTCAAAAATCCACCATCCTCAGGTGCCTTCTATCGCATAGAATTTGAGCAAGAAAACTAATAAAACAAAAGGTGTAAGCACGGTCAAATGAGGCCTTAGCTTGGTATGACAGACCAACCTCTCCATATTGGCGGACCAGCCAAACTTGCCAGTAACAAGAACACATGGCGAGGTGCTAAGTCGGTTTGAAATATCAACACGAGCAACTTTCTCTCCCAGTCTCTTCTTGATCCACTCGCATGTCTGACTGAATTCCTGCTTGACTTCCTTCTCCTTTTCCTCATTTTTATCACCTAAAATCCATTGAAACACATCATAAATAAGAAAAGTATGACAATCACACCTATCATGTTTGTCCTAAGATTACTGAACTAAGGATCACAATGGAATTGAAACATTTAGGAGGTGTTTGGATTGGGTACAAGAGGGGGGATAAGAGGGTTATCCCCCCCTCTTGTACCCAAACACCTTTGGAGGGGGTGGGAACAACTTGTTCCCACCAAGGGGCCCCCCGGGAGAGAGAGAGAGAGAGAGAGAGAGATTTTTGTTTTAAATTAAAATTTATAATTTATAATCTCAAAATTAAAATTTATAATTTAAAATTATAAAATTTAAAGTTTAAATTTTAAATTTGATATTTTTAATTTTTAAGTTTTATATTTGATATTTTTAATTTTTAAATTTTATATTCGATGTTTTATATCTTTCAAATTTAAATTTGGTCTTAAATTTAAAATTTGATATTTAAAATTAAAATTTTTAAAATTAAAATTTTAAAATTTAATTTCAAATTTTAAATTTTAAAAGTTATAATTTTATATTTAAAATTTAAAAATTTAAATTCAAAAATTAAAAACTTAAATTCAAGTATAATGAGAGGGGTAATATCATTATTTTCTATTTATAACCATCAACTATTTCTCTTATTCCCAATAACCATCCAAACACAATTTTTCTAGTTCCAGCTTATTCTCACATTTTCATCCAAACAAAAAAATACCCTTATCTTACAAAAACCCATACTTGTACCTATGCCCGGTATAACTTGTTCTTGCTTATACCCAAACCAAACGAAGCGAAGCAATTTATCTTGAATTTGATAAGCAGGTATTATTTATTTTACCAATAAAACTAGAATTGGTTTAACAGATTCTACCGACAAGCATCTAAAGGCGCTTGAAATATATGTAGCACTAGGCAGAGAATTTTTACAAGCATCTAAAAACACTTGGAAGTAGCTAATAGAGAATTCATAACTAACCCAGGTCCAAATCTTCCTTGCTAATATCAACAAAGTTCTTTTCCTTGTAGGACTTCAGATTTTGTATAGCTACCTCATCCATGGGATCAACTAAAAATAGCACCTGCAGTGAATAGAAAGCTAGTTTCTTTTTTCCCCAGAAAAATTATAGGTGGAAATGACTGACTATATCATTGCAAAATATACCTCAAAATCCTTCTCGACAAGCCTCTCCAGAAATGGAGCATTCTGTGCGCTAGTCAAGCTATCTGCAGCAATATAATAGATATCCTTTTGCTCGGGCTTCATATTCTCGACATATTCATCCAAGCTAATTAACTGTTCTTCGCTTTGAGAAGAGAAGAACCGAAGAAGAGGTGCAATTCGCTTGTGGTTTGCCTGGTCTTCCATGCAACCCAGTTTAAGAAATTTGCCATAATTCTCCCAGAACTTGTCATAATCCTGATGGAAATCAAAAGTAAAAACAATTAGAAATATGATAGAAAAATCACAAAGCTTGAGGGAATCGAGAATTAGAACCAGCAACAGAATATTGTAGTTGAGAAAGGAGCAGCTTACATCTTTGTTCTCACTCAGAGAAATGCCTAAAATCATATCAAAGGCCTTTCGGACCAATCGTTTCCTCATTATGCGCACCTATGTTGCAATATTCATTAGTAACTTAAATAAGATTAATTCATCAATTGTATCTTGTCCTGCACTGAAAAATCCAAGGTGTTCTTACAATTCGGCTTTCTTGAAGGATCTCCCGAGAGACATTCAAAGGAAGGTCATTCGAATCAACAACACCTTTCACAAAGCTCAAGTATCTTGGGAACTAAACCAAAATAAAGCACAAATCATCAAAATTACAAGGAATTTATTTACCAAAAAGGAAGCAAAAAAAGATTGTCAGGAGGCGATGAAATCCTAACATACCAGCTCCCCATCGAAATCATCGGAAATGAAAACACGTTTCACATAAAGCCTTATGTTCTTAGTCTTCCTGTCAATCATGTCATCCTTTTTCACAGCAGGCACGTAGAGAATTGATCTAAATTCCACCTCACCCTGCATTAAGCAATGACAGCATGCTAGAATAAATAAAAAAACAGTATTAAGATATGCATTGTTTAGACTTTATGCAAATAGACAGGAAATGGCAAAGCATTGAAATATTATCTGAGAATTAAATCAGACCATATATAGCCATATAAATCAAATGATGAGACATAAGGAGAAAAACATGCTATAAATTTAGTTTTGGAGGTCCTGATTTTGTCGGCCTATAAAGATATAGGAATTAGTTACCACAGAAAACCAAATCCAGAAAACAATGCCTGGGATTCCCTCATCGTCACAACAAAGAATTCAAACAACATGCGAGAGCATACTTTATTGCATGCTAGGCAATTCTTTGTACATCAAAAAGCTATTGGCACACTTTGGGCTCAATAACTTGTCGAACTACAAAGAGACTTGAAAAATATAAAGAGATCATAAGCCCTTCACTTCATACAATATATTTCTAGAGCAGCATACACATAGGCAACATTCAAGACAAGCAACTTCTTTTAAGATGATATACACACCTCTGTAGTGAAGTGAGATGAAGCCAAAGGATCCAAATACTCATTAAAAGTCTTTTTGAAAAAGTCATTGTACTCTTCTGTTGTCACGTCTTTAGGGTTTCGAAGCTGCAAAGAAGAATCAATGAAAAAACATAATTTCATTGGATTCAAAAGGAAAAAAAAAAATCCACATTATAAAACAGAACGGTAGGACCAAAATTTGCACAGAAGAACAAAAAAAAAAAATTACCCAAATAGGTTGTGTTTCATTTGTGAGTTCCCAGTCCCAGTACCTCTCTATAACCTTTTTAGTTTTCTTTTTCTTCTGCATCACGATTAGGTATAAGCACAAAAATTAATTTCTTATAAGGAATTGCTAATTTCCCATGTATCATAATCATCAGAAGAAGTCAAAAAATAGTATGCCAAACGACATAACAGTTACCTCAGCTTTAGAGTCATCACCCCCCTCCTTAGCTTCAGCTGGATCCTCATCAACCTCAACCTAGTTAAGTGCAGGAAAAAGGAGAAAAAAGAGACAACCGAAATTCAGCTTATTATAGGACAAAGAGTTAAGCTACTTCCAAAGGTCTGTAAGATTTCATCATGAGTTGCAAAGGACGGAATAAAATCTTAGGCGAAGATAGTCAAGAAATTTTATTAACTAATTCTTACTTCTTTCGTGTAGCCTTTCTCTTGCCACGTGTAGATTGGGAAAGAAACAAACTGCGAGTAATTCTTCACAAGTTTTTGAATCTTCTCAGGATGAGCAAACTCCTTGTCATCACGCTAAAAGGAAAGAGCATGCGGAGAAGTTCAAGAATAAGAGTTGAGATGATAGTAATGAGTTAGCATACATAAACGAATTCACAAGAAACCTTGAGGTACAATGTAAGACGTGTTCCTCTTGGAAGAAGTTTATCTGGGTCAGTCTCTTCTCTGATGGTAAAAGAACTGGCACCAGCCTCACCCTCCCAAACATACTGCTTATCCGATTTTGGGCTCTTTGTTGAAACAACCACCTGTTTCAACCAAATGGAGCAGTTAGAAAAAGAAATAAATCACAATTTGTAACTGGACAACACACATAAGCAGAAATAAAGAGAGAAAGGATTATAGCCTATTTGCCTCACTACTCAAACAGCTTCTCTGCTCCAAGAAGTACCAACCAAGCATCCCCAAACGAAAAAGGGAGCTTCAATTGTGGCAAGAAGCTAAAATAAGCTTCTTGCTGTCAAAATAGAAGTGCCAAGATGAAGCTTCTCATTCAGCTTAAGCTCTAGTGGAAATTTGGTTGAAAATGAGGTTACTACTACTGCTTCTACAAACAGAATTACTAAAATAGCACTTCTACCATAACTCGAGAGAAAGGTCAAACATTTCAATCATTCAATGACAGAATATGGTTTAAGCATACCTTGTCAGAAACAAGAAATGATGAATAAAAACCGACACCGAACTGGCCAATTAAATTGCTGTCGGAGCCAGCTTCCTGACTCTCCTGTAACAAAAGATGCAGCCTTTGTTAATAACATCAAAAAAACAAAAATTGATACTAAAAGACAGAATTAAAAGAGTCTTTCCCGATTTGTGAGACCTTCAATGCCTTTAGAAACTTTGCTGTTCCACTATGTGCAATAGTTCCTAGTGAGTCAACAAGTTCTTCTTTGGTCATACCAATTCCAGTATCACTGAACATAATAAATTAAGAAAGTTATATAAAGCTCCACAGAAGGCATTCTCAAGCATGAAGAAGACAAAATGAAGCTACAGATAATATTAGCTCGGACAACACTCACGTGATTGTGATTATTCCATTGTCTTTGTCAGCCTGGATGCGGATATCAAGATCAACAGCTTCCTTCAGAAGTTCAGGCTCCGTTACACTCAGAAATCGCAACTTGTCAAGTGCATCACTTGCATTGCTGAGAAACAAAGAATGCAGCTGTAAAACATAGTTTCTTTGCATAAACAAACTTGACAGTAAATCTATAACAGATTAAGCACCTAGATGTACATGATTATTATCTATAACTCTATAATGCCAAAATTGCTTTACTGAAGTCAAAAGATTGTCCAAGACAAACAAACACAGAGGCTTTGAAGCAGACTTATAATTGTTATGCCACTCACCTAACCAACTCTCGAAGAAATACTTCCTTGTTGCTGTATAAGCTGTGAACTATCAGGTCCATCAAGCGACTAACCTGCCAAAAATATAAATAATGGTACAACATGTAAAACAATTGTCCCCAAGCTCACTGCTGTTTGTATATAATATAATGATTACAATTACAAAGCACCTCAGCCTGGTATTCAAATTTTTCAAGTTGCGCGTTCGATGTATCAACTGCTGCAGTAGTTGATTCATATCGTTTGCTAACAATGATACTGTTTTGCAGGTTTGTTTCCACCATGTGACCAAGTCCAGTATATTTTGATCCTGAGAAAGGCGAAAACCATCTCCTCTGAAACTGAGGAAGTCTGTGCTCTTGTTGCGGTACCTAGCAGTGAGCAACAAAAAGCACATGTTAGTGCAAACTTGAGGGATTGTAATATTAGAATGTGCAGACATGTATACTGGAGATGAAAAAGACATGATTCATGTATGACAATACAAAAATTCTTTACAGACGATCTCAAGACACAAACAGGATATGTGAATGGAGAGTTACGCAAGAATACTTCTAGAAGTACCAAGGTCTTAGTACTACCACCTTATTTTCATTGGGGGGGCATCCGAATAAATGATCGACACCATTGAACATGATCAAGGACATTCAAACTTTCTGGAACTGAAATTTCGTTAATTTTCAGCATCATTTCCCTAGTGATCAAGTAGCTCCATAATTGGACAGTTATTGGACAGTTTCAATATATGAGGTGTTTTCCTATGCAATAGATTAGGACAATCCAAATAGGTTGAAATTTTTATACAAATTTCTTTTCCTATCGAGATCAAGGTCAATACTGTGATTTCAAGATTAGCAATTCTATCATATAGGTATGCAAGGTGATTCAATTTTGACCACTCATTTTCCGGTCGCTTGACAAACTAGAAAGTGATTTCAAAATTTATGAAATTTGATTCCTAAAAGGTTCAAATTAGGGGTGTCAGCGAGCCGAACACGAGCGAGCTAGGGGCCGGCATGAGCCGGACACGAGCTGGCTCGTTAAAGTATCGAGCCGGAAAATTCAGCTCGCAAGGACTAGATTGGATATATATAAAAAATAAATTTATAAAATTTTACCCATTAGATTTTGATCTAATGGTTGAAACTTTACACATAAATAAGTCTTTTCTTAATTGAGTTCGTCTTTATATTTTTATTTTGCTAAAAATCAAATAATAAAAAATATATATTATATATAATTATTTATTTATATATATAAATATAAATAAATATAAATTAAATAAATTATATAAATATAAAATATATGTATTCAAGCTGTTATCGAGCCAAACACGAGCGAGTTAACCCCAACTTGTGTTCGGCTCATTTATTAAACGAGCTGAAAAATTCAGCTTGTGTTCAGCTCGTTGACTAAACAAGCGATTCGATCTCGAGCTCATTTCGAGTCGAACACGAGCTGGCTCGCGAACAGCAAGCTGGATTGCCACCCCTAGTTCAAATTCCCTATATTGAAAATCAGGTGGAGGTAACAAGAGGTGATACTTCTAAAAGCATTCTACAAAAAGAAAAAGCTTAAAGCACAGAATTACCTATCACAATACAACTAATTAATTAAGTGCTTGTTTTGAGCAACTGTTAAAACTTACATGCTCAACCTAGTGCTCTCTTCTAAAAGCCTATTAAAGATATACCATGAAATAATGATATAATAACAGAAAATATGTATCCATTCTCAAATAGCCCCTCTCTTTTTTTGGGGGTTGGGGGGGGGGCATAGACACCTTCTGAACTTCATTTTTTTTTATTTAAGATATTGCCCAAAGGGAATAGCTTCATTGAATTAAACAGCTCTATTGGCTGCAAACGGTTAACAGTTGATAAAACACACAATTCTTTTACTTGTTAAAGAATTCAGAACAGCTAATCTTAACAAAATCAACATTTGATTAAACATCAATAATAAATTCAAAAATTAAGCAGGTTTCAATTAAAAGAAAATTAGTTGACCAGCCTCGTTCAATATGACCAATAGTTGAGGGTCTCCCTATACATTTTTACGTGTAATAACTTTAGAATGCATGGCCAAAAGAAAAGGTAAAATACAAGTTTGATAAGAGTAAAAGCAAGTTTATTTCATTACAGAAAAAGGTCACCTGCTATGATGGAAATGTAGAATATAAATTAATGAGAACCAAAAAAAAAGAAAATGAAAAGAAAGAAGGACGCCGACACCTAATACCCAAAAAAATTGAGAAGTAAACAAAAACCTAAAGTAGCATCAACTGACGAATCAGATAACAATCAATAGAACAAAGAGTATCATTTCACAATCGAATTTAAGCGATAACGAGACAATTTCGCATCAAAACCAGCAAAACCCTAACTAAATCCCACCCTATTAATTCGAAAACAAACACCATATAAGCTACGACATCAAAGGGAATGATTCGAATACCGAGCTCGAAAAGGAGGGGAGCGGAGGTGCTCGAGCTCGCGGCGAACGAAGCGGAGACGGGGAGAGGGGAGGGGGGCTGAAGAGGCGGCGGCGGCCGCGGAGGGCGCCGTCGCGCCGTATCTGGCGGCGGCGGAGAGGGATCGCCTGGAAACCCTAAGCATTTTCTCTTCGTCGTCCTCTCGAGGGTTTCAAGGGTTTGCGATGGAGAATGGAGGAGGAGAATTAGGGTTTTAGGAGGGAGTTTATGGAGAAATGGGCTTTGCAGTGGAGCTGCTTATAATATGGGGGGGAGCTTCTGGATACAAGAAGGGCACGTAGGGTGCGGGGATCCAACGGCTGCGATTGTGCGAAACGATCCGGGCCGAGTTGGGGACTCAGTAGGCTCCGGAAGAGCTGAGAAATAACAGCCTGCATCTGTTGGGTAAGGATAGGGGTGTAAATGAGCCGAACACGAGTNTCCACGCACCCCCCACCTTCCTCGCCTCCAACCCCGCCAAGGCCGCGCCACGACTTTTTTTTTTTTTTGCTTTTTTCTTTTCTTTTCTTCTCCGACTCTTCTCCACCGTCTCCGACGACGATGCCTCTCTCGTCCTTCTCGTCCTTCCCCGCCCTTCTCATCTCTCCCTCTCCCTCATTCTCTGCCGCCTCCGACGACGATGCATTTTCGCCGGCGCCGACGTCGACACCGTGGAGGTCACTGCGGCGTTACAGGCTCGGAGCGGGGGTCCTTAGCGGTGTCGTCGCCGGCACCGTGGCTGTTGGCAGAGAAGGTGACAAAAAAAAAATATAGAAAAAACAGAAAAAAAAAATAAAGATAAAAAATTATATAAAAAGAATGATGAATATCAAATTATATCGTTAACTGCAAAAAAAATTATAAGTTGCACTATTTAAGATGTAAACTGTAGCTTTAAGATGAAAACTACACTCTTTAAACGAAAATTACACTCTTTGAAAAATATTTACACTATTTATCTTTTTATTACACTCTTTCAGATGTAAACTGCATCTATTAAGATGAAAGTTACACTCTCTAAACAAAAGTTGCGCTGTTTCTCCTCTTGTTGCACCATTTTTTCTCTTGTTACACTATTTTTTATCTTAAACTGCACCCTTTTAAGAGATATTCATACTGTTTCTCCTCTTATTGCACCATTTCTGTGTAAATAAGAGGAGAAATAGTGCAACAAGAGGAGAAACAGTGCAAGAAGAGAAGAAACTGCACTATTTTAAGAGATATATATACTGTTTCTCCTCTTGTTGCACCATTTCTGTGTAAGCAAGAGGAGAAATAGTGCAACAAGAGAAGAAACTGCACTGTTTTAAGAGATATATCTACTGTTTCTTCTCTTGTTGCACTGTTTCTCCTCTTGTTGCACCATTTCTGTGTAAACAATAGGAGAAATAGTGCAACAAGAGGATAAACAATGCAATAAGAGGAGAAACTGCACATTTTTAAGAGATATTTATACTGTTTCTCCTCTTGTTGCACCATTTCTGTGTAAATAAGAGGAGAAATAGTGCAACAACAGAAGAAACAGTGCAACAAGAGGAGAAACAATATAAATATCACTTAAAAGGATGCAGTTTAAGATAAAAAATAGTATAATTTTCATTCAAAGAGTATAATTTTTATCTTAAAATAGCAGTTTACATCTTAAATAGTGCAACTTATAATTTTTTTTGTAATTAACGATATAATTTCATCTTCATCCTTCTTTTTATATAATTTTTTATCTTTATTATTTTTTTCTGTTTTTTCTATAATTTTTTTGTCACCTTCTCTGCCAACAGCTACGGCGCCGGTGACGACGCCGCTAAGGACCCCCCGCTCCGAGGCTGTAGCGCCGCAGTGACCTCTACGGTGTCGACGTCGGAGCCGGCGAAAATAAATCGTCGTCGGAGGCGGCAGAAAATGAGGGAGAGGGAGAGATGAGAAGGACGCGGAAGGGCGACAGGCGTCGTCGTCGGAGACGGTGGAGAAGAGTCGGAGAAGAAAAGAAAAGAAAAAAGCAAAAAAAAAAAAGTCGCGGCGCGGCCTTAACGGGGTCGGAGGCGAGGAAGGTGTGGGGTGTATGGACGAGGGCAAGGGCAAGGGCGAGAGCATGAGGGTGAGAGGCGAGACGGACCGTTTCTGCCTCCGCTCCGCCTCCGCTGTACCGGCGAGAAAAAAAAAAAAGAACGAGAGAAACGAAGAAGAGAGAGAAAGAGGAAAGAAAAAAAGTAATAATGGTATTTTGGTCAGTTTGCTGAAAAAGCAGACCGAATCTGCAAAAATGAAAAAGGTGGCCCGATTTTGCAAAAATCCAAAATAAGTGGATTTTTTATGCAAATTGGCCAAAAAAGAATTCTAACAAGTTGGTTTGCAAAATCAAATGTTTGAAAGATTAAGTAACTTCATTTATTTATTTATTTATTTTATTTTATTATAAAAGGGAATTATTCGGGGGAATACTTAATCGCTTCCCTCCGAATACCCGAACCATTTCGCCCTCTCTAAACCCTCTTTCTCTCTCTCTCTCTCTCTCTCTCTCTCTTTCGATCTCGATCTCTCCTCCGTCCCCGCGAATATGCTCCGAATCCCTGAGACGGCCGTGTGCAATAAAGCGCGCGACCAAACCCTAGCCCCGAAATGGAGGGGGAGAGGAGGGCGAGGAGGCGGAGGAGGAGGAGGAGGAGATGGGGTGCCGGAGCTCGAAGCCCGAGGAGGCGTCGCCGGTGGTGGCGCTGTGCCGGGAGCGGCGCGACCTGATCCGCGCAGCCGGGGAGCGCCGCTTCGCCCTCGCGGCGGCGCACGCAGCCTACTTCCGCGCCCTGGCGCGCGTCGGCGCCGCCCTCGACCGCTTCGTCCAGGAGGGCCTCGCCGCCGCGGCGGCGGCGGAGGCGGCCGCGGCGGGGGCGTCGCCCGTGCTCACGCTCCCCCCCTCCGAGGGGAAGGGCAAGTCCAAGCCCAAGATCGACGGATCCGAGCGCAATGGCGACAATGGCGACAGTGGCGGAGGAGGCGCGGCCTCCTCCTCTTCTCTCCCTTCGATTTCTCGCTCCGCTTCGCGCGATTCGCACCTACATTCCCATTCGGACTCGGATCACGGCGAAATCTCGGAGGAAAATGGTGGAATCGAGGTTGGAGCAGGTGGAGTACCACAAGGAGAAGCATATGGAGGAGGAGGAGGAGGAGGGTTTTCATGGTCTAATCCTTCTTACCCTTTTTATCCTCCTTATCCTCCTCCTTATCCTCCTTCTTATGCTCCTTTCTCCAATGTTGGAAATGTGATCCCCAATTACCACTACATGAAGTCGAGTTCGACGAAACCAACCACAGTGTTCCAAGAACCCTACACTACTTACTCCAATCAAGCATTTGTGAGTTACGATTACGAGGATAATTATCCGATTTATGGTTATTCCATGGGCTCTACCATTCCTCCTGTTCAAGATCAGACTTTTTATGAGAATGCGGCACCGGCGAGTCCGCGAAGGGAAGCGAAATCCACTGCTCCACCGCCGCCGCCGACGGCGGCAGCAGAGGGCTCCTCTTGGGATTTCTTCAATCTTTTCAATTCTTATGAGCAGTTGTTTCCGGGGTATGATCGGAGTGGGTACGCGGCGACTTCGTTGACAAGTAGCCCGAATTCAAGCGAGGTGAGGGAGAGAGAAGGGATTCCTGATTTGGAAGACGAGACGGAGCAAGAGACGGTGAAAGAAGCAGCGAAAGAGAGGAAGGTGACGGGAAGTGACTCAGGAAAGAAGGGTTCCAGTGTTGGGAGTTCAAAAGGAGCCGCGGAACACAAAGAGGATGAGGTGAATGATGAAGTTGTTATAGAGAATGAGAGTATTCACTCCTCGGAAGATAGCGAAGCGAGAGGGAGTGTAAAGGAGGAGCAGGAGAAGGAGGAAGTACATGTGACGAAGGTTAAAGGAGTGAGCTTCGAGGACGATACATCATTGGTTAGTAATGGTAGCCGAGCGAGTAAAGAGAATGTAATGTCTGTTCATGGGACGAGAGACGTCGCCGAAGTGGTGCAGGAAATAAAGGAACAGTTCAACTACGCAGCGAGTTGTGGTGAAGAGGTCTCGAGAATTCTCGAGGTTGGGAGGCTGCGCTATAGATCGAGGAATAAGATTTTAAGATGTGGGTATTTCACTTCTTCGACTTTATATCTTAAATATATTGCCCACTTTAGTATGCATGTAAACTTGCAGATGTGATTGATTGTCCTAATTTTAGGTTTAAGCCTTTTCAGCTTAAGTTAGAAGCAAGTTCCATATTATTGCAAAACAACAGTTCTATAGGCGATATTCTGAATTGCGAATTGAGTACATTGGCTTTTCTTATTTAGCACTTGTGCATCTTTTGCGCAGGAAATTTTTTTGCCAGTATTTTTCCTGCGTTTATTTTAAAGAAATGCTTCATTGTCAGAAAAATATGCAGAAAATTGATTAAATATAGTTCATTGCAGTTATCTTATCAAGGATCTTGTATTCTATGTCTCTGCGTTCCGCAACATCATCTCGGACATCGAAGAGCTCTCCACATTCAACTGGAGATATGAAGCAGAATATGGCTATTCATACAAATTCCGAGAGGGTGAATGATTTTGAGCTTAGCAACCTTACATCAGTATTGGACAGGTTGCATGAATGGGAGAAAAAACTTTACAAGGAAGTTAAGGTACGTCCTATAACACAATTAAGCACTAGTTGTTTGTGTGGTATGCAGGATAACCGCTTAAATGGTTGGATCAACTGCCATTTTTGGCCTTTTTCACTCTCTGAGATTAGTGTTGTGTGCAAAAAGAAGAATCATGAAATTAGTTTCTAATGACATTATCATGTGACTGTTCTAGGAAGAAGAAAATCTGAGGGTCATCTATGATAGAGAGTGGAAGCGACTAAAAGCATTAGATGAAAATGGAGCAGAGGCTCATGAAATTGATTCCACTCGGGCTTCAATAAAGGCGTTGGTGACGAGAATAAATATTGTCATCAGATCTGTAAATGCTATTTCTAGCAGGATTCACAAGCTAAGAGATGATGAATTGCAGCCGCAGCTCATCGAATTAATCCAAGGGTATTGAAATTTGAAAACCAACCTCTCTTTGTGCATATGTTAAAAACATCAGGTTTCTTCTACATGTTGATGTGAAAATATATTAATATGAATCGCAGCTTCTGTTTGGACAGGTTTTATTTGTTTTCCTTGAACTTCACAATTTTGTTTTAGCAAAATAGTAGGGTCCATTGGGCCGAAGAGTCGTCATATATTTGCTCCTTGTAGTTCCATGAAATAACATAGGGATATCTATGGCTTCATGGTGACATTGTGATTAAGTGCCATTTTTTCTGCAGACTAATAAGAATGTGGAAGTTTGTCCTCGACTGTCATCGCAAGCAATTCCAAGCGATGGTTGAAAGCAAAGCCCAAAACCTAATACCAAAATTTGGGGGTCTACGAAGTTCTGCTTCAAAGGCGACGATAGAGTTAGAGCTAGAGCTCCTGAACTGGGCTTCGTGTTTCAGAGATTGGATTCAAACCCAAAAGGCTTACATCGAAGCCCTTAACGGCTGGTTGCTGAAATGGCTTCTCCAGGAGAAAGAAGAAACACCTGATGGAGAAGTACCATTCTCTCCCAGCCGAATGGGAGCCCCTCCTGTGTTCATCACTGCCAATGATTGGTGTCAAACCCTGGAAAGGATATCCGAAAATGGTGTAATAGATACAATGCGAGCTTTCGCTATAAATGTGCACAGCTTATGGGAGAAGCAGGACGTGGAGCAGCATCAGAAGCTGAAAACTGAATATCTGTCCAAAGATTTTGGAAAAAGGCTTAAATCTGTGCAAAAGGAATACGGGATTAATGGGCCTGTAGATGTTGATAAAATAGCTATGATTCTCGCCAGTAACGGGCCGATCGATGACCGCATGGTGGGCTTGGATGCATTGAAGAAGAGATTAGATGAGGAGAGGGCCAAACATGAGGAAGCCGTTAAACAAGTCCGAGAGGCGAGCGCGACCAATTTGAGAGCGGGCCTGATTCCGATTTTTGAAGCGTTGGGGAACTTCACTATCGAGACACTAAAGGGTTATGAAGGAGTCAGAATTCCGAATGTTGGCGGAGTAACTTAAGTAAAAGCTTCATGTAACCGGCTTTGGCTTTTCTGTCAAGCCGAAAGGTGGAAAAATCTCTGCTTCTCCAAATTTTTGCAGCTAAAAGATCAAATTTCGCAGTGGAATTACATTGATGAGTTGAACAACTCGTCGGAGGTCACTTTGGTGACGAAAGTTTCAACCTTCTGGTTCAGCAATAAGCTATTTCAACGGATTGAGGAGCTATTCAGATAATAAGTAGAGAATTACTTGATTTATTTTGCGATTTTCAGGGAGGTGATTTTCCCCGTGGAACCGGCTTACGCATAGAAAGATCGCATGCTCCAGGAGGCGACAAATTTATCGAAACCAGAAGCAGCAGCAGTTGATTTCTCAGAAGATAATGAGCTGTAGAGTGAAGTAGTGAACTAGTTTAGGAATAACATTGCTCTGTGCTGTTCTCTAGATTATGGCTTTTCAAATCAATTTTTTATCTCTAGCTGTGAGGGGAATTTTGTCAAAAGGCCCTTGAGGAAGGGGCCATGAGTTCTTGTCTCTTTTATTTTTCTTTTCCCCTTGTGATGTAAATACATTTCCAATCTATTGCAGCATCAATTGTTGTATGGCTTATTTGGAGGCAGATTTTGTGCTTACTGGATCTGATTTTTTCTTTCTTTTTTTTTTTCTGTTTTTTGGTAGGGACTAAATCACCTCATTTTTTAAACTCGCATGCGGGGGATCAAAACCTGATCTCTTGATCGAAGATTCGAGATACCAACCAACTGTGCTAAACAATCTGTCTAAATTGATCTCGCTGTAGTTTCGGGGGAACAATCATGTTACCCACGAATCCGGAGACTAAATCACCTCATTTTCTAAACTCACGTGTGGGGTTCAAAACCCAATCTCTAGATCAAAGATCCGGGATACCAACCAACTGCGCTAGACAGTGTATCTGAATTTGATTTTGTTGTAGTTTCAAAGAGTTAAATCACGTTTCCCAAGAATTCGAGGACTAAATCACCTCAAATTTTTTTTTTTTACACTCCCATGCATGGATCAAAACCCGATCTCTTGATCGAAGATCCGGGATACCAACCAACTTTGCTAGGCAGTGTTTCTGAACTAATCTTGTGGTAGTTTCTATTGCAAGTTATGGCTGTATCTCCAGATCTTCTATGTCAAATGTGTTGTGAACCTGCTCGACTGATCGAATTGAATGGAATAAGATTTTTTTAAAAAATTACCAATTAGGGTGAAATAATATAGGGATGAGATTTATATCATTCACGCATATTTGGTGTAACATCGGACACATAATGGTATGCTCAAATTATTAGTGCAAAATACTTGAGTTCAATGGTTGGCATTGAAATCATAGTTGGATCATCTAACCCTAGGAGTGTAAATGAGCCGAACATGAGCGAGCTGGGTCGGCTTGTGTTCGACTCGCTTAATAAACGAGCCGAACACGAGCTAGCTCGTTAAAGTATCGAGCTACAAAATTCAGCTCGTGTTCGGCTCGTTAATAAACGAGGCGAACACGAGATGGCTCGTTAAAGTATCAAGCTACAAAATTCAGCTCGTGTTCGGTTCGTTAATAAACAAGCCGAATACGAGCTGGCTCACGAGCTGCCCAACGAACAATAAGTTAAAAGGATTAGATTGAATATATAAAAAAAATAAATTTATAAAATCTTATCCGTTAGACTTTGATCTAATAGTTGAAACTTTATATATAAATGAGTTTTTTTTTATAATTGAGTTCGCCTTTATATTTTTATTTTGCAAAAAAATAAATAATAAAAATATATATTATATATATAATTATTTATTTATATATATAAATATAAATTAAATAAATTATATAAATATAAAATATATATATTCGAGCTATTATCAAGCCGAACACGAGCGAACTGACCTCAGCTCGTGTTCGGCTCGTTTATTAAACGAGCCGAAAAATTCACCTCGTGTTCAGCTCGTTTACTAAACGAGCGATTCGATCTCGAGCTCATTTCGAGCCGAATACGAGCTGACTCGCGAACAGCGAGCTGGATTGCCACCCCTAGGTAAGGCTCGGTTGGGTGAAAAGGCGCAATGGGAAAGTAAAATTTAAAATAAAAAAATAATTTATTTTATAAAGAAATATTATGTTATGTAGATTATTATAGTTATTATAATAATTTGGCTCATTTACATAAAAAAAAAAAATTAATAAAATTTATTTTTGAAATTTTATAGACTCATACCAAATTTTAAAAATCAAAATGATCTTATTATTTTTCCTCATTCCTTTTCCTTAATTTCCTCCTCCCTCTTATGTCCTTTGACACCACCGTCGTCTCATTCCTTTTCCTTTTTTTCCACTGCCTTCCTCTCCCTTCTCCTCCTCCACCGTCACTGTCGCATATCAGGAACGCAAACACGAGAGCGATGATCTTAGAGGGGTTCCCCCTGATAATAGCGGGGCGACGGTCGAGAAAGTCTAGGTTGCGCTGACAATAACATGCAGATGATGGAGGAGAAGGGAGACAAAGGGGGCATCTATGTCGTTCTTTTTCTTATTTCATTATATATTATGTCCTCATTTTTTTTATTCATTATGTATTGTACTATTTGATAAGTGCAAAAAAATTATAAAATAGTGCAGCATTCTATCATATAGTGTAACATTAAAAATTTAACTTTATGTTGCACTATTTTTATGGTCTATAGCACTAGTCAACGAGTATAACATATAGTCAAATAGTACAATATTTTTCTTAATAAAAAAATAAAGAAAATAAAAGAAGCAGAAGAAGGAGGAGGACATTGATGTCTCCTTTCTCTTCCTTCTCCTACTTCCTCTCCTCCTCCTCCTCCTACTCCTCCTTTTCCACCAGCTCTAACACCCCGTCACGCCCTGTCGCCTCGAATTGCATCACTACCCACACTCTCACCTCAGTGTTCCATGTCACATTCTAGCCTGTGTTGCTGCCGTCACCGTCACCAGCAGCGGAGATGTAGGCCATGTCCAGACGATGGCAATGTGTGGACAGTGGAGGAAGAGGAGGGAGAAGAATTGAGTGGAGAAACAAAGAAAAGAAAGAGAACATAGGTTTTTTGGTCTGTTTCTCAAAAATTGATTCGAAACTGCAAAATTAAAGCAGACGGTCGAATTTTGCAAAAATGCAAAACTAATAAATTTTTTTATGCGAAAAGGTCAAATTTTTTTAAGATAATGAATTTTGCAATTCTACTAAAATATGGAGAAGCATAATTTTATTTTTTTTATATCTTAGGCTATTTTAGCCTAGTAATAACGACAATCACATCTCATGTACTATATTTCTTCTACCTATGATAAAAGCTTAAAAACCAGAGTCAAACTTTTTAAGTATACATCGCAATTTAAAACCTCTCTATTTATGTTGTGGTAGCTACACCTTAATAAGATTTAAATCTAAATTTAAATTTGAATCCTAGGAAATGCAAGACTTACAAAAGTACAAAAAACATGCTATTACCTAAGGGGTACTACAGAATGGTGTAGCGAAAATATCCAAGAATGCATATATATAAAAATAAATTAAATAATGGTGCAATATAAATCACTATTACTGATGCATACTATTTGGAGTTGTGTCATCTCGAAGCGTAGTCTATTCTTGGTTTACTATCCCATCCTATTTGTAAAATAAATTAGGCATACATCCTAGATAATTAGAATACCATCTTAGAGAGCTAACAATTAATTAATTGATTTAAATATTCAGTAGTGATATATATTGTACACTTTTCAAATATGGTAATGAATATGTATTGAATGTGTCTATGCAATAATATAAATGAAATCAGTCCCAACAAATATGATTAGTACTAAAACATCTACATATACCTCTGATATCGACAATAATCGTGAGCATAATATCTGAATAGCTCTAATACCTCAACCTAGACCAACTATTAAATGCATTTCTCATCCATGCTTCTGACCTCCAACATCGAGTGTTACTCTAAATTAAATAACTTATTATAAGTACCTAATCAAACTAGGAGTATGTTATTCATTCTTGCTGATACTATCTGAGAAGTACTTCTCTGGTCTATATGTACCCAGCTATCCTGATATGCACCGATTATAAAAATTGATATGTTATAGAGTGTTGCTTAGCATAGCCCCTCAAGATCTTACTCGTACCCAGCTATACTATAATACGGATGTTAAGATAAGATTTAACCCTATCACTCATGGTAGAGTTAGGTCACGTCCTAGCCTACTAAATTCGGCGTACATCAACTCACTGTATCTTACGCTAAATCTCCACTCCACGGCTCTTGACGATGGCACTGTCACCAATAAAATGTTGGTTTGATTGTCCCTGGCTCACCCGATAACCATATACACCGCTATCTCGAGTCTTCAACTTGCCATAAATTCTTGAACCTCTATTCGACATTCATCACACACGCATGCGCGCGCGCACACACAAAGAACTAGGCCAGAATACTTCTAATAGCACCAAATCATTGGTGCATACGAGTTTTTGGCCCTTGGATCAAAGGGTTGTGGGATTAGGATGATAGTAGTCTACTTGGGTTCAGTAATAATTGGTGAAATAACGTGACTTAATGGATAGAAATAGTCAAAGGAGTAGATTTAATAGTGACAAAGTTAATAGCACTGAGTACTTGTGCTATTAAAAACACCTCACCGCGGCTACCACACACTATTCCTTTACAAATAGTTAAAGAAGTTGCTTGGTTTTTTGAAAAAGAGAAATGCTAAGTCTACACTTTGGGGGTTGTAATTTTTACAACCCTCATCCAAAGGACCAAAAAGATTCACCCCAACACTTCTCGGTTTTAGTTTAACAAAAAAAATGATGAGACTTGTTCTTACATACTTACATTACAACCCTAAAATGCTTGTTAGGGGTTGCAGCGCTTTCTGAAAATTATGAGGTAAAATTGCATAAAACCACCCTCAATTATATGTCAGTTTGAAATTGCCTCAAGAATTATGTTTTCTTTTTGAATTGATACATCCTATAAATTTTTTTAAACCAAAAAATTTGGGATTATATCAAAATATCTTTGATAATTTCTTCATATTTGACAGTTTTGATCACTTTTTATATTTCAAAATAAAGTAGAAGATGTGCTAAAGTGAAGGATGTTAGCAAAAATTAACGACAGTGATAAAGATAGAGGTGTAATTCCGTGTCGAGCCGTCACAGTCCACATTGACCAGCCAGGCATAACCCGGTTTCTGATCTGCACGGTCTTTTTTTACATTCTTGGCCCAGCACGGCCCTCCAGCCCAGATAGCACGAGCAACGCCGGGCCAGGCCGGACTCCGGGCCGGCCCTTTATTTTCCTTAAGTTTTCTAAAAATAGATAAAATTTTAAAACATAAAAATTAATATTTTGATAAAAACATAAAATTTAGAAGAATATTTAGAAAAACAATAAAAAATTAAATATTTATTAAAACTAAAATATTAAAAAAAATTAACAAATTTTGGGCCAAAATATTCTCCCAACACTCAACAATGAGGCCGGGTTGGACCAAAACTCCGAAGGTCAACTAGGAGAAGCCCCGTATGGATCGTTAAAGAAGTTGCTTGGTAACTGAAAAATTATGAGGTAAAATTGCATGGGACCCCCTCAACTATATGCCATTCTGAAATAGCCACTAGAATTTTGTTTTCTTGAATTAACACCTCCTAATTTTATTTTACATTTTTTGGTAATTTGATGTTAACCAAAAAAACTAGGGATTATATCAATATATTTTTGCTAATTTCATCATAGTTTTGACCACTTTTCAGCTAATAAACTGAATTTGTTAACTGATTCTAGCTAATTGAGCCATTAATTTTTATTAATTTTTTATTAAATGATTAAAATAATTAAAAAAAAATAGAACTTATATAAATGTAAATTAGAAAAATGGGAAAACTTCAAAAACCACCCCTGTGGTTTCGCACTTCTTCACTTTACTACCCTGTGGTTTGAAGTGTATCAATTTAGCACCATGTGGTTTCGCACTTTCTCACTTTACTACCATGTGGTTTAAAGTACATCAATTTAGTATCCTGTGGTTTCTTTTTTCTTTTTTCGTCGGCTCCTCTGTTAATATTTTATTAAATTATATATAAAAACTTCAGATACCCTATCTAGGTTTATCGAATATTTACTTTAGTACCCTTTTGTTTTAACTTTGTCAATGACTTTTTTTTCCTCCGTTAATATTTCGTTAAATTATATACAAAAAATCTCAGATACCCTACCTAGGTTTATCGAATATTCACTTTAGTACCCTTTAATTTTAATTTTGTCACTAATTTAACAAACAAAATTAGTGAAATGGATAATAAAAGAAGAAAAATAAAACTGCAGGATACTAACTTGATACACTTTAAACCACATGGTACGAACGTGAGAAATTAAGTATGAAATCACAGGGGCTAACTTGATACACTTTAAATCACAGGGTACTGAAGTGAGAAAGTGTGAAACCACAAGGGGATATTTGAAGTTTACCCTAGAAAAATTAAAGTTGGGGGGTCTATTTTATGCTCCTATTGAAATTGCGGAAAGATTACATTATATGTGGCATGAAAGTGTGATAAAAATATATTCTATTTATCTTCGTACGTAATATTGCAGTTCGTACACTGCACGGTTCAACCGAAAAATGCAAAATCATATCTGTAAAAACTTTCGCTCTAATTCCATTTTACCTACTAATATTAGATAGACCTCAATGCCGAACGGGCCCTTAGAATGGCCTGAAGTTGAGTAAATACACAAAGCTATAGAATTTTTTGGGAGTTCCACTCCTCTTCTTTTTTTTCTTTTTTTTTTTTTGAGAGATAGGTAGCACGCTACACGCTTCGTTTATTTTATTTAGAAATAAACTTAACTAGAAATGCGAATCAACTAGGATTTGAACTTGGGTCTCGGATATCAACCACCAAGCCTTTTGCCACTTGCTTTAGGGACGGTCGGTTGAAAAGAGGAATGATTTAAGCCCGATTTTTTAGAAAATAAAATATGTGACTAGTTTAAGAGTTTTTCAAAAAAGAACTAAAGACCCAATATATATACGTTAATACTTTTAAAATATCTAATATACTGCTAAATTGACCAAAATACTTTTGTTGATTTTTCAAAAAAAAATTTCAAATATATTTCTAACTCCAGGATTTATTAACAGGTTTAAAAGATATAAGATTCACATCCTAGCTTCTCAAAAATTAGAATTTACCTATTTATCTTATCAATTTTTTAATACTAAAAATTTTTTTAAAAAAATAAATTCTTTATTCATGAGATGTATGATTTACATGCACAATATTATGTTTTTTTTTTAAAAAAAATGGTCATAGTTATGTGTCGGATTTTAATTGGCCTAATCCTTAAACTCCTGTGAGATAGGAAGATTATGGGAACAGAAAAGTACAATATGCTTTCGAACGCGATTCAGAAAATAGTGTTTTTTTTTTTTTTTTTTTTTGGAGAGATAGGTAGCAGTGTAGCACGCTATGCGCTTCGTTTATTTCATTTAAAAATAAATTTAGCTAGAAATGTAAATTAACTAGAATTCGAACTTGAGTCTCGGGTACCAATCACCAAGTCCTTTATCACTTACTCTAGGGACTGTCGGTCGATTCAGAAAATAGTTAGTATCTAATAGTGAGTACTATTATGGGACTGAATACGTACGGTTGCGTAATTGAAGCGTGTCATTTGTTGTTTGACCACTACTTTGTGCGGTAGATGATTTGGCCATTTCTGAGATTAATTTAAAGTGGTCTAAACTAAACACCCCAGTGGTCCTGCACCCAGTAATTATATATAAAATAAAATATAGAGTTTTGACTGGTGTGCTTTTAGTACCACCAAGCACCTAGTGCTATTAATTTTTTCATTATTAGATTTACCACTTTGACCATTTCTCTCTGCTAATCATATTATTTAATCAACCACCTACCCTACCCTAGGGGACCACTATCATTATAATCGCATATCTCTTCGTCCAAAGGCCGAAAATCTAATAACACCAATGACTTTGTGCTATATATTAAAAGCATTCCAGCTTAACTCTATAAATATATATATAATAATTATTATTTACAGAGTCCGGCTACTATACTCTTATGAGTACGATAGCCCTCGTACTCATAAGTCGTTTTCGATGATAGAGTTTCCAAATCGATGATCCATACCGTTAAACATTATCTAGAGTATTTAAAACTTTCAGAAATCAAATTTCATAGTTTTTCTACATCATTTACCTTACGATCAAAAGCTCATAAAATTGACAATTTTAACGGCCGGTATGGGATATTTGCTAGTTTAACTATGTAAAAGAATTGGAATAGATTGACTTTTTGATAGAAAATTTTATTCACTACCTAGATAAAGATCAATAACTTCGATCTTAAATTGAAGGATCCGATCATCCATTTTTAGGATGTCGTTCAATTTTGACCATTCATTTTATACCCGTTTGATGGACTTTATTATGATTTCGAAAAATTACAAAATTTATTTTTTAGAAGTTTCAAATACTCTAGATCATATTTAACGAAATGGATCGTCGATTAATTCGAAAGCCTCATCAACGAAAACAACTTATGAGTACGAAGGGCTCTATTCTCATAAGAGTATAGTAGAGCACTCTACTCTTATTTACATACTATTAATAGTCCTTCAGCACAACTATATATATAGTTTACATGCTATACTATTGATATTATGTGAATATACAGTGTTCACTATATATCAATTTTTTCATCCTTGTATTATTATTATTCCATCAATCGCCACTAAAATCTATGCATCAAAGGGTCAAAAGGTTGATAATAAACATTATTACCATACTATCAAAATATTCCAACCGTACACTCTCTCTCTTCGGATGTTTCAGTATTGAAAATAACTTATAAACACGGTGATCTCCGTACCTTCGAAAGTGTCGGAACCTCTCTCTCTCTCTCTCTCTCTCTCTCTCTCTCTATATATATATATATATATATATATATATAGTTGAGCTAGAATACTATCGATAGCAAATGGGCTCCATTGCCACCTATTTGTTTTTTATGATAGAGTCTCCAAATCGACGATCGGCACCGTTGAACATGATCTATACCACTTGAAGTATTTAGAAATCAAATTTCAAATCTTTTCGATATCATTTGCCTAATGATCAAAGGGTTTCAAAATTTATAATTTTAATGGTCGATATGAGGCGTTTTCTCGTTTAACGGCGTAAAGATATCCAAATTAATTAAATTTTTATTAGAAAATTCTTTAAACTATTTAAAATAAGATCTATACTCTTGATCTTGATTACAAGACTCCTATCATCATTTTTTAAAGAATATTCATTTTCAGCCATTCATTTTTATGTCCACTCGATGGATAAGAGAATAATATCGGAAATGTATAAAATTTGATTTATAAACACTTCAAGTGATATAGATCATTTTCAACGGTGTCGATCGTCGATTTAGAGACTCCATCATCGAAAACAAATGGGTGGCAACGAAGTCCGTTTGCTATCGATAGTATTCTAGCTCAACTCTCTCTCTCTCTCTCTCTCTCTCTCTCTCTCTCTCTATATATATATATATATATATATAAAATACAAAATAAATTCGGGTTCAGGTCGGATTCGAGTTCGGGTTCGGGTCGGGTACGGTCAAAATCCATATCCGTCGGATTTCTATTTTTGATATCCATATCCGAATCCATATCCATTTAGTATCGGATATATCCGTTTCATTCGGGTTCGGATTCAGATAAAATTTCGGGTATCCATACCTATTGACATCCCTAACCTCCGCTGAGGGAAAGAATCTGTTTCAGCGCTATTGTAGCGCAGAACATGTTTTCGAGTTCATCAAGTAATCAGAAAGAACAATTCTAGGGCACACTCATCACTATACATTAGATGGAGAAATAAGTAATACAAAGACTATCTAAACTGTTCCTTTTTCGTCGACACCTGCGTTTATTGTCAGCTATTAATCTCTTCCATCTTTTCTACAGCTTAAGTGGTTAAAACAAAACACAACAATATACAGCGAAAGTTGGTGTTTCCTATTTACGAAGAGTTGAGCGTCGGAGAAGCAGGTGAGGACGATGAGGAGTGTGAGTCGGGGGCCGGGTTGGATGATAAAGGAGGTTGCCCTTGCGATCGGCTTCTGAAACTTGGTGCGTCAATAGAAGGGGCCGGTCGTGGAGGTTGGGGGGGCTGGTAATACTTGTGCCCCTCGTCGGCTAGTTTCCTTAGTATGTTCATTACTGTCGGAAGAAACCTTGCTGACAGAGCTAGAAGTCCAGAGAGCTGCGCAAAATAGTCGACAACATAGGAGATTTATCAAAACCCAACTAAAAATAAGACATAATTGATCATACCCGAGTGGTATAACACGAAACAAAATTAGATGTTTGTTTTTGATTTGACCAGATTCAATATTCCAATCCATCTAGTAAGCAAAGGAAAAATTGCAGCTCAGGGCTTGAATTTCGTTTTAGAAACAAAATAAAACATATGTTTTGTGGTTAAAATTAGCAGCAAAGTCTATTCATGCATACGATTTTATGGTACTTTTAAAGTATGATTAATTACTCATCATTATCTTAGTCCTTTATAACTATTATTTATAAGAGACATACAAGCTAAGCTAACAAAAAGTTTGTTTCCAAAAGATGCTGGGTACCTGTGATGTTTATGTAGTCGTTTTCTCATGGATAGTAGTATCATTTATTAGGAAGTAATAGAAAATCCTCAAAGTCAAAAAAAAAAAAAGTGATTAAGATATCATTAATCAACAATATCAAATTGTGTACAGCAAATATAGAAATGAAATTCTGCTTACCATGCCGCGCCGAAATTCTTCAAGGATATTGAATTGTAACACCACGGCATAGGATACAATGAAAAGAAGAAAGAGTCCCAAGATGTACACTGGGTTCCTGTTCATCAGCAAGAAGAACAGGATAAAATTATCAGGCTTTATCCCAAGAAGGAATGTACAAACACACGTGACGAATAAATGAAGATTCACAGTTATATCTCTGCAAAATAATATATTTACAAATACACCACTGTGGAAACAGAAAATTCATTTATACCTCTTGGAGATCCAGTTTCTACACAAAATAACCTTACCTTAGGTAGGGTAGTTATCTGATTCATGGAGAGAATTTATTTGGTCTTTTAGATTAGTTTCTTTGATGGGCATTTCTGTTGGTACAAGGGCATAGTAATTAAGTTTTTGAACAACATATACAGCAATTCAGATTTTGCAGAGGTAGTATATACACTAATAGATATTTTTGTTAGGGTATTTACATGCAAATATCTCTAAATAATAATACTAAGCCAATAAAAAGTGAAAATGAACTAAACAACAGAATAGAAAGACTTATCTCTCGTAGCACAAAATTACCTTAGAAGCATCATAAATTCGTTAAAACCGAGGATTGCAATTGCGACGATCGCCCAAGGAGGAGGCAACCAATTACTACTCCGTCTGTGAGCTTCCTGAATCAGGCCAAAAAAGGGAGAAAAATAAAAGACAGAGTAGAAGCAGAGTATAAGCATCAGAACTGTGCTGCTTCTGTTCTAACAATGTATGTGTTGGTAATATTCACTCAAATGAACTTTCAGAGTATATTTAACATTCAACTATTTAGATGAACTAACCCTCTGACACACAAAGTAAAAGCCTGTAAAGGAGACAGCTAAAAAATTCAAGATGGACCGGCTTTACCTTACTGAGTAATCCCCAAAAGTTTATAGAAACAAAACGAGGCAAAAAGAAAGGGAAAAAGCAAACCATACCTGTGCTGAGATTGCTTGGGTGATGGTGTACTCAGTTTCTGATTTAAATTGCCTCCAAATGGACTTGCACTGCACTGGAGTAATTAATGTATTCCTAGGTGGTATCTGAGAGAAACGAGCATAAATTATGCTTAAATTTCATATAAATCTTAATTGTGGAACAAAAAAGTGAAAAACAGGTTGTAATTATGCACTACCTCTTCCCATGTGCTTGAAGCGAGAAGGTCTGTAGAGGCTTCAATACTCCTACTTTGAGAGACGGGACCTTGTTCTAATAGACTCGAGCTGAGAGCATTCTCTATCTTGTCTGGTTTATCATCTAAGCGTATGGCCGCAAATACAGCTAAGAGTTTTAGGGCCTGCACAGGATTGCCATGCTCTACAATCATTTCCATGGACGCAAGCAGGCGAATATAAAAACACCACCCAAATTGTATGTATTAACAAATATGTTCCTGAACTTCCTTTTTTCTTCCTGTGATATTTGATGCAAATCGTTAAGAATAGCCTAATTCTCTGTACATCAAGTTTGTCAGGGGAATTCATATCCTAAAATCTAAAGTTAGGGGATCTGTATTCAAATGACACGTAGCGTGCAAACGACTGCATATTTTACGTAACAAAAGATACACTATCCTAGAAAATATCCATATATCAGTAATTGAGGTATGTAGTATTCTTAATACCGCTGAACGTGCTTCCTTTGTTATCGCCCTAATATCTTCCTTCCCAGTCCAAACCCTTGGTATTGAGTCCTTATCATGGTTAAATACAGTAGAAAACCTGCAAAAGATCCAATAACAAGTGTCAAATTATGAGAAACAACCGTATTTCTCTAAAAGCATAAACTATGAGAGAATGATATTTTTAATATTTGTATTCTACACTTTCCCTCACGTCTGGTTTCGAGGCTTTTTGATAGGCCCAAGACGTTGACTTGGAATAAATGGGAGGAAATTAAATGAAACTAGGAGCCTAGCAAGATTTGCACTCAAGACCTTCTACTCTAGTACAATGTCAAATTACTTTTAGAGAAATATGGTTGTTTCACATTCTTTAACAACAACAATAAGAAAATAAATTGTGGAAAAAGTGATAAGAAGTAAAATCTAAGTAATAATTACTACCTATCCTTCATATGTATCAGAACCTTCCCTGCTTCATCTCTAGCTTTCTTTTCTATCACACCTCTAGCGAATTCCTCTAAGTTTTGGATCATCGTGTCGTGAGTAGCCTGATCAAGTTCAAACCCAGAAAGGGAACTCGTAAAATCAGAAACGGCTTTTTCTGTCTCGCGCCTGTAAAGGTTCCTAATTGAAGCCCAAGTATCATCTCCAGCTGCTTCTAGAAGTGACTCAACAGGTCCTGCCAGTGCTTCTGTTAATTTGCTCTGCAAAAATAAAGGGTGTATAACACATGTATCCCTCTGGAAAACGAGAGTTTTCATAGATGCCCTTTGAGAAGAAAACTTAGGAAAAGATATGAAGGGCACTGCTAATATTAAGCCCAAGAAGGGCAAGCTGAATTGTCCTAAAGGGATTTCGACATGTTAAAAAGGCATTTATGAAACTGTAATTGGTTAGGAAGAAAAAGTGAAGAACCTCAGAAGAAGCTTTTAATTTAGCTAGTTTTGCGGTTCGAACAGATGCAGCATGGGAGTCGATATCACGCCTGAGTTTGTCCCTAACTTTGGAAGCATCCCAATCTGCTTGCTCAACAGTCACATCTAGACACAGCAAATATATATATATATATATATATATATATATATATATATATATATATATATATATAACAGGTTGTTAATTTACTTGCCTAGAATAAAATGCATAAAAGTTTCTTTAATGAATTTAATCTTCAATAGGAACAAATACCTTCTAATCCTCTATCAAACTCAAGCAAAGAAGCCCGAGTACAATCACGAACTGCTGCTGCAAACGCCTTCCCACTTTTCAATGACTGTTCTAAATCATTTTTGAATTTCTCCAAAGCTTTGGAACGGAGGTGTCCCAACATTGCCGTGAAAGTGGAATGCACATACTGCAAAAAGAGGGCAAAATGGAGAAGTTTAGATGAAAATTAATAGCTTCCAACAGAAAGACAAGCAAAAAGGAAAAAAAAAAAAAAAAAAAAAAAGGTAAAACTGTGTTGGCATAAATTTACTAAGAAATTCAAAATCACTCTCACACCGTGTCATTCATCAAAGTCAATCCCAGTAAATTACCTATTATACGGTCAAAAAAAGGTAAAATAGCTGTAAGTTTTACTTATTCAAGTAGAATCCTACTTGTATGAAATCATTTAAGCCAGAAAAACCAAAAAGCTTAAATGAAAACTTCCTCCAACTATATTGCCTTATCCTGCAAATTCACAAAATTTCCATGGTTCAACAACTGATGTTCGATAAACAGAATATCACCAATCCTAACATGTTTCACTAATTTTCTTTTCAGTTAGAAATACAAACTCACTTTTAAAAAATAAATATTTAAAATATTAATACTTTTTAAATACTAATAATTTATCAAGTAAGAAAGTGTATTGCCCTCACATTCAAGGCTCCAGATTCCAACTGCTCTCTTTTTGCGGTCCTAACGCCTTCATCAAAGTAGGCAGCTTCCATGTCATACCTACAAGAAAATATACATAAAAATCATACCAAATAAAGAAAGGAAATTAGCCGTATGGAAAAGAAGCAATTTACGAAAAAATAGAACCAACTATAATTTGAAGGTCTGAAGAGCTCATTATGCTTTAGTTGACTTTGTCACCATGAAAAAATGATTAACAAGAGAGTTTTACTTCCAACATGATCTCTTGATGCATAGAATTTCAATATTTAAATGAGAATCGCATGCAGAAATTTGAGACCCACTCTGATAGGTAAAAATCGAGGATGGAGCTAAGTTTTCTCCCAAAGCCTGCTACTCGACCAGATTGAACAGCTGTTTTCAACTCCAACCAATTCTACATATTCCAAAGATTACATTAGCAAAATGCAGATCCAAAAAAAAAAAAAGAAAAAAAAGGTAGAGAACCAGATTACAAATGCGTAATGTAAACCTCATCAGATGCCAAACGACCAAGCTTTTCATTTGCAATCTCTTCACACCGAACAGTAGCAACCATAACCTACAGAGACAGAAAAGAAAAAGGCAAAGAGGGAGAGAAGAGTAAATAAGAAGGCTAACATGAATATTCCCACCCTGGAAATACCGTGATTTGCACTTTACTCCCCTTAATAATCAAAACCTACACTTAATAATCAAAACCTACAATTAACCACTAGTTTGCAAACTTTGGTGTTTTAGCCCATTCTATGGAGAGAGGGCGCAGGATTTTCTAATACACTAACAGATCATCAGTAGATCCTCGAGATGCGTACAGTGCAAATCGTGATATGTCCAGATGGATTTTCAGTATTTCATACTACTCAAAATTTAAGAATAACCTTGTGAGCAGGAAGGTCAAGGTCCTTATTTTCTCTTATGACGGCCCAAATCTGCTGTGCACTAAAAGAAAATGCTGAGCCTGGTATAACACCTCGCCTGTCACCTGCAAGGCCTCTTGGAGCAATTGAATTGAAAAAGCGCTGCCTTAGCTGCGCAACCTGTAGAAAATAGATTATAAAAGAAAAGAAATTCATAAGATCTTCCACCAAATGAAATATTAATGACACATTTAGTTGATTTCCAAAGGATGATTGTACTCCAATTGACATTTTACTCCCTATTTATTGCGTGCGGTGAACAAAATAAGATGTTAAGGGTATCACATTTAATTCTCAACTATTTGCAAGTGGTCGATATTATGATTGCCGCCTTAAGATAGAACATGATATGTCAATTACAATACTTGCTATATACCTGCTCTTTGAATTGCTCTTCCTTCTCTTCATAACTGGGCAAAGCAGTAACCTCCACCTTTTACATTAGAAAAGTAAGTACTCAGAATTCATAAAGAATATTACAACTGCTTGATTACCAAACCAAATTACTCACGTTGAAAAATTCACTCAGTGCAGTTTCCTTGTGAGCTTCTGGCTTAGAAATAGAACTCCAGATCTGGAAAAAGAAATAAGACACCAATGTCACTGCAAGCAAAAAAATGAGGATTCTTAATTTAACCAAAAAAAAAAAAGCATATGAATTGCACCTTTTGAATGTCTTCCCTTAGCACTGGCTCTAGATATTTCATGGGAGTCTACAGAAAAGACCAGATATAAAAATTTGAAGCAGATATTTGGTTGGGAGACAAAGTGAAGATATAATTCTAAGAATTAATCAACTACCAAAAGTTATAAAACCTTAGTTTTGTCACGAATGACAAAAAGCAGCGTAGTCTTGCGAGGACTAAACAAACGCATCATAACCTACAAAAATAAAATACAGTAATAATTCAACAAAATGTCGCCAACGACAATAGAATTGTGAGCCTTCTGGGTACCAAAAAGAAAAAAAGGGGAAAGAAAACCTGAAAAACCGTCTTCAAGAGAGGTCTATTAGCAGCCTGCTCTCGGCCTATGTCATGACACCACCTGCACAAATTCGAACAACGATAAGAAGAGCAAGGCCATCTGAAAAACCAGCAGTTCTACAGTGAAAATAGCACTGAAGAATGGAGAGAGGTTAGCTACAAAACAGTAATCAACTCACATATTAATCATAACAATGTCTGAAATTGCTAGAGCAAAGAGCGAGATTTGCTTTTCAAATGTAGTATCATCCTGAAAATGAAATATAATGCAGCCATCAAATATTACTCAAAATTATGTCACACAAAGGAAAAGAAATAACGCAGCCCTGTGTTAAATAATAGTGAATGCCAAAATCATTAGAAAAGGAAAGAGAAAAACTGCAAATGAGGATTAAACCTCTCCTCTTTCTCTACTATCTGTACCCTCTAAATCCATGACGATTGTACAAGGCTCGATACCAATACCCTTTGCTATCCAAATGCCTTTAGTTGTTTGGCTCCTGCATGGCAAGAAATGCAACATGCCTCAAAATGTAATGAATGTCATCAAAATGTAATAAGGGGAAGGGGAAAAAAAACAGACGACCGTCCCCTCCATGGTATAGCATGATTCCACTTTACTACTCAGTGGTTGAAAGTTAGTAATTTGCCACCCTGGGGTTGCTGTTCTGTTTTCCCATATGGACCGACCATCGAAGTGCCGTAAAAACTAGGCACGTGACAGTCAAATAATTTATTAAACACTATAACTTGAAAGATTCAATATGATTAAGAAACTGAATGATTATTAATAGCATTTTAATGAGTCATGTGATCGTCACATGCCCAATTTTTAACAGCATTTTAATGGCGGTCCTTACAAAAACCCAACAACAACTACACTAGCAGTAAATTGCTAAATTTTGAACCATATGTTGCTGTGTTCTGTAGCTTACCATTATATTTTTAACCACAAAAGAAAATAAAGGATTAGCTCATGGATCGATGCTCACCTCCCTTTAAAGGCATCCAGCTCCCTGAAGTTGGTTTTGAAAAGATGATTTAATAGAGTGCTTTTCCCTGCCCAAAACAAAGAAGACCACTTTTTCTTTATTTAAATACGTGAGTCAATAAGTTAACAAGAAGTGTAAAGATTGAAGGACACAAAAGAAGCATCCTATCTGCCTAAAGTAGTAGTCAAAGTAATACAAAATTTGGTTTATTTTTCTTTTTTTTAACAAAAAGAGCTCATGGTCATGAAAAGCTATCATGTGATAGCATCTTTGATCATCTCTTTTGCACTTCCCTTTACCACTCCATCAAGAATACATGTTATTCTTTTCCTCCATTGCCCCCAACATCAGAGCTTTCACAGCATATCAACAATTCGAAGCAAAAAGGTTAATCAACGCTAAACCATACGATTCCCCACATGAACAAATCTTCATGTTCGAAAATAACAGGACAACATTAAAAAAATAAAAGGAATAAAAAGCGCAAACTCCATATCTAAGAGGACACTCCTTTCCCACAATTAGCGCATTATTCAAATTTAAAATTCAGCAGCACACCCCCATGCTACCAAAAATAGCAAAAAAAAAAGATTTTTTTACATGGAAAAAGATAGAAAAGAACAAATTTAATACCAAAAAACAAATTTTCCACACAACCAACTCATTACTCGAAATCGCATATACGCACTACAAGAAAAAAATGAGTGATTTTACATGGGAAAAAGGAGTGATTTTACATGGGAAAATAAGAGAGGATCATATTTAACACCAAAAAAACACTCTTTCTCTCTCAATGAACGCATCAGTCGCTATCATAAATCCGTAACACACCTCATGCTACTCCAATTATAGCTAAAAAAAAAAAAGTGCAAAAATGGAAAAATTGAAGAGGAGAGGGGAGAGGGGTTAGTAAAACAGGGAGGAGGGAGCTCACCGCTACTCTGAGGGCCCATAATGGAGACGACGGCGTAGGAGAGGCCACAATCGGCGAGATGGACGGCCCTGATGAAGCGCTCGAGGCCCTCCACGTTGAACGCCCCGTCGCCGTCGATGAGCTGCGTCGCAAAGCACTCCTCGCCCATCTCCTCCGACTCCACCCCAAGCTCCGATCGATTGGGCTCCTCCTCCTAGGGTTTTGGACACACACACACACACACACACATACACACACACACACACACAGGTTCTCCTCTTGTGCTTGGTCGCTTACACGTAATATATAGTACGAGGTCGCCGTGGAAGCATTTGGGAGAAGCACTTCTTCTTACGCATTCGAAAGATAAAAAACAAAGAGGAGGGGAATTCGGGTTATGTGGGTAAATTTGTACATTTGTCCCTCAACGTTTACAAAGTTTCACTTTTCGCCTAAAACTTCTAAATTTTAAAAAAACACTTTCTATTTATTACTGCACATCATTTTTATACTTATCCCACCTTCCAAATAAGGGCTTTTTTTTTTAATTAGCCTCCTGACAAAATTTATTTGAAAAATAGCCCCAACAAATTTAAATTTACAAAAATAACGTAGGCGCCACGTCAGCACCATGCAGGCCAAGTTAGGCCAGTTAGTTAATTTAAATACGGTGAACCATTCACTGTGTCTAAATACGATAAATGATTCATAGTGTCTGGGGAAAGGAAAGGAAAATAAAAAATATACGTATTATGAAAAAGATAAGTATGGAACACGGTGAACCATTCACCGTGTTCGGTGAACCATTCACCGTGTTTGAATACGGTGAATGGTTCACCGTGTTTGACTTAACACCCCAACCCATCCACGTGGCGCTGATGTGGCGCCTACGTGGCAAGGTCATAATCATTTTTACAAATTTAAATTTACTTTGGGCTATTTTAAAAATAAATTTTTTTCAGGGAGCTAGTTGCAAAAAAAGCCCCCCAAATAAAGGTAAAGTACAATGGTCAAGATTTTTCTTTTTAAAATTAATCTATAAAAATTTTAGAAATATTACTAAAAATTTTATAAATTTTTGGATCTAAGAGTGTAAGATTTATATCTTTATAAGGGGTGTTTACATAGCTATTTTTCTAAAAATTTATGTAGCATACATCCTTAGTTCCCTCTTGCATTTCCAACGTTACCCGTCATTGAGTTAAAATAATTTTGCTACATAAGAATTATATATATACTATTATATATAAAAATATTGAATTTATGGTTTAAAGCTATAGTGTTAGTACGAAAAGCAGGACTAATCATCCCTAACGTAAATAGTAAAAAATTGTAAGTTCCAAAGTTAGTTACTTCATATTTTTAGCTAAATTTTTTATCCCAAACAATTTTCTCCTCTCTCGGGTTTGAGGATTCAAATCTTCTATATATTTCTTAAATTTAGAGCTCACGCTATAAAAATTATTCTTAAGATATGCAAGAGGTTCTTATTTTTTGAGAATAATAAATAAAGACAACATCAAAAAAAATGTGCAAAAGTGAAAAAGATGGTATTTTTTTTCTTTCGAGCCAAGTTGCTTACCAAATAGCCACCTAAGTGCTAATCCACTTTCTTCTTATACTTTGTTTCTCTGCTCACATATTCTAAGTCCATATTTGTTGGGATCCTTCATTCAGTTTCACTAATGGTGGCATACAATAAGTTTTTCAAAAAAAAAAAAAAAAAACCATCTTTTTCTAAGATACCGACCTCACAATATTCCTACAGGCGTGAGAAATTGTAACTCGTACTCAGTCCTTGCTTTACATGGCCGGCATCCTATCTTGTAGCGTAAAGCTGGGTTGAGTAGAATCACACTTAAAATGTGCAAGAATCGTATATATGTTCAAGTTAAGTAAAATAGCTATCCCTTCTAACATTTCAATCTTTTTGGAATTGTGATTAGCATTTACAATATAACAAATGATATCAGAGTCAGGACACGCTTTTGATTCTCGCGTGCTACCTAATGGCAAAGAACAAGTTAGACAAGTCAGAGTCAAAGCATTTTAAGTGAATTGATTATTCTTTTTCTAACATCTCGTGTTTAAGAAATTATGATTAGCACCACGATCCAACACTGAGTACACAAACTGAGGGATGCTTCTGGTACAGGTAGTAATTTCTTTTCTAACATTCAGACATTGAAACTAAAGTTTTAAAAATTATGTATCATTCTAGAACTTCTAAAAGAAAATTATTTTGCCCATTTAAAATGACAAATCGCTCACAATTTATATAAATAAACTACACACATATTTATTCAATTATAATTTATTTATTTATATATCTGTTTATATATATATATATATATATAGTAGGGCTAGAATACTTGTAAAAGTATCATGGGGGTGATACTTGTGTGTTTTTAACCCTTGGATGGAGAGATGTGAGGTTGAGATGATGGTGGTAGGTGGAATAGTGTTTAATCCCAGGGCTATTAATAATCAAAAAGTAGATCCAATGGCTTAAAACCTAATAGCACCATGATGGTAATACTTGTAAAAGTATCATAGCTCAACTCTATATATATATATATATATATTGAAAATACATAAAAATACTGCTGCATTCAACATAGAATCCGGTGGAAGATTCTACTGGGCAAGGAAATCTGAAGGAAACTTCCATTCACCACTAACAATTCACGAAAAATAAAAAAAATAATAAAAAAAGAAATTCGGGGTGAGCGTTATATATCACGGTTTTGAAAATTCGTGTGGGCCCCACATGTCAGTGACACAGAAGAGCTATAGCACCGCTACACTGAAGACTCTCCTAGTCTCCTCCACGCTGCGTCAAAAGTCTTCGTAACTTGCGTGCGAAATTTCGCCCAAGGCAGAGCTATTTCGCCGACCCTCCATCCTTTTAAAAAGCCCCCCACGAACCTTAAAGCGAGCGAAGCAACGGGGGAGGGGAGATCAAAAAATAAATAAATTTGAAAAAAAAAAAAGAAAAGAAAAAAGGAAAAGGAGGAGGAGCCCTAATTCGACCGGCGCACGTTAGCATCAATCGCAGAGGGGGGGGGGTGTGGGGGCTCGGCGCAGGATAAGAGGAGGCGAAGAAGATGATGCTCCCCGGCGTAGAGCTCGCGAGGAGGCGCCGCCTCCACCACCACCACAGCGCCGATCCGCTCCCGGCGGCGGCTTCGGCCCCCGGCGGCGGCGGCGCCGCCGCCGCGTCGTCCATGGCGGAGCCCGCGCTCGCCGCGCGCATCCGCCTCGAGGAGAAGCTCCACGGCCTCTCCAGGTAACTATTTTATATATTTAATTAGTATATATATATATATATATTATATATAATTTTTATAATAATTATAAAATAAGTAAAGTAAATTATTAATTTTAATCAGTTAAGTTTCTGTATATTGTCCTGCAGGTGGAGCAGACTTCCATGTAACAACCGCGGGGATCAGAACTCACGGCCGGCAGCCCCGGGGCCGAGCCGGAGGGCGACCGCGGAGTTACCGGCGCGAAATCCGGGCGTGGTAGGAGGAGGCGCGCGTCCGGTGGCGAGGACGTCCTCGCGGACGTCGGAGGTGTGCGCGGTGTGCCTGGAGGAGGTGGAGGTGGAGGCGGCGGAGCAGACGCGGGTGACGCGGCTGCCGTGCTCTCACCGCTACCACTCCGACTGCGTCCTCCCGTGGCTCGCCGCCCACCCCGACTGCCCCTGCTGCCGCGCCTCCGTCGTCCCTCCCCCTTCTCTCCACGTGCCCTCTTAGCGCAGGATCTTGTTGCGCTGAAAAATGTACGAAACTTATAGCTGAACTATATATAGCTAGCATTCAATGGTACAGATGTGCGAACTTTAAAAATTGGTTAAAATACAGAATACTTTCTTATATAAGTAATTTTTTTATTTTTTTTTTTGTATGTAATCCTCTCAGAAATTTTTTTTTCATAAATAGTTTTATGAAATTTATATTTCTTAAGATTGGTTATATTTTCGTCGTGCAAGTACCACGCAAGCGCCACGTGGATATAGAACACGTGTTCAACTTAATCTGGGCTATCAGTCAGGCTCATGTGGCACTCGCGTGGCGAAAATAGGATCAATCTTACAAATATAAATTTTGTGGGTCTATTTATGAAAAAAATTTTGATGAGGTTAAATGCAAAGCAAGCCTTTTTTTTTTTCTGACTTTCAAAATTTTATATTTTGTCCTCTTAAAATTTTAAAAACGTATTGAGGAATATGACCTTAATGGAGAGGGCAAAATGACTGAATCATTTTTATTTTTTCTATAAAAAAAAAATTTTGTAATATGTTTTTATTATTTTGAAGAAAATTTTGATATAGATTATAAAAAATAAACGGAATAGTGATGGAAAGAGTTAAATGCAATAATTTAAAATTTTAAAAGAATAAAATATAATTTTTTTAAAATTAAAAATAAAAAATAAAAAAATAAATATTTATATAAAAAAAAAATTTGTAATTCAGCCTTAAAATTTTTTATTTTACTACTCTTTGTAGATACGGAAAAAGTATAAGGGGATTGGCTGAGCAGCATAAAATGGCATGTAGTTGATTGATCTTAGGAATAGTTCTTGTGCTAGTTGGATCATCATACTTATTTTAATAATATTCTCTGGAACGGTTTTGGGATGGTTGGATTAACAATTACCGCTTCTTTTCTTATCATAATTAGAATTTTAATTAAGCCTAGTATTAAAACTAAAAAAAATTACGTATGTATTTTGTAAATTTTGATTGATGTAAAATGAATATGTTTAATTTAATTATAGTTATCTTGTTTGGCATGGAGATTGGAATATCTGTTAAATTTAAGTAGATTGGATAACTCAAATTATTTAAGTTAAAAATTCTATCTGTCCACTAATTAGATAGAAAAGTAGGAAGAATTTATACTAAATTAGTTAAGTCTAGTTTATTAAAATTTAAATTAGTTTAAAAACTTAAATCGCATCTATTAATAATTAAAAAGTTTATTTTGTAATGATTATTTTAAGAATTATTTGCATACACGTTCCTGCAAACATAGTGAATTACAGATATATTCCTGCAAAACGAAAATTTAATAAGTTATCCCTGCAAAAGTCCTAAATTATGCAGATATGTCCCTCTGGTTAACATTCGTTAGTGAACTGTTAATTTTTTTAACAGTTTTCTTGTGAAATGACCTTTTTGTCCTTACAAATATATCCCTCCAAAATATTCCTCTTTCCCTTCTATTTCTCTTTCTCTTTCTCTTCGGGCCACCGGAGCTACGACGGTGACGGCGCGGGGTCGGGCTCGCCGGCGACGAAGAAGAGGGAAGAGAAAGAAGCAGAGGAAAAAGAAGAGGAAAGAGGAAGAAGGAGAGGAATAGGGAGAGGAAGAGGAAAGAGGAAGAGGAAGAGGGAGAAGGTTTGCTGCCGTCGCCGCAGCCGCAGCCGCATTTCCTCCCTTGCAGGCGACGAAGAAAAGGGAAGAGGGAGAGGAAGAAGAAGGGCGAAGAGGAAAAAGGAGAGGAAGAGGGAGAGGGAGAGGGTTCGCCGCCGCCGCCGCATCTTCTCCCTCGCCGGCCACGAAGAAGAGGGAAAAGGAAGAGGAAGAGGAAGAAGAAGGGGGAAGAGAAAGAGGGAAGAGGAAAAGGGAGAGGGTCCGCCGCCGCCACCGCCGCATCTCCCTCGCCGGCGACGAAGAAGAGGGAAGAGGGAAGAGAAAGAGGAGGAAGAGGAAGAAAGATAAAACCATCAATTCACATTATAATTAACCATGGTTAAGAATTATAACCATGGTTAACGAAAATTTTCTACCAGACCTTAATGGCAGGAATATATCTGCATAAATTAGGACTTTTGTAAGATAACTTATGAAATTTTTATTTTGCAGGAATATATCTGTAATTCACTATATTTACAGGAACGTGTATGTAAATAACCCTTATTTTAAATATAGATGTACTTTGCTGATGGGAAGGGCATTTTTGGAAGAGTCCTTAAACTGGTCTAAAATTTATATTCTCTGTTTTATATGTAAGTAGTAAACTAGTTAAAGGGTCCGTATAATGCATGTCTCATTTATTTTTAAATAAATTTAAAATTGAAAAGTAGATTATTTTGAAGCACGGTTTTCAAATAAATAAACTAAAAATCTTATTTTTATAGATTATTTTTTTTTTTCGTATCCTCTCAAAAAGTTGTAATTTCATTAACGTCCCTCCAAAGTGAAAAATATTGTGAGGGTTTAGAGAAACTGGCGATAATTTTATGTTTAGAAGGATATTGATGGTAGATTCGTATGTTTAGAGGGATATTAGTTATATTTGCAACTTTGAAGGAGACCTTACGATATTTACTTTTTTTTTTTAATGTTCGATAAAGGAGAAGAAAATTTTCTCTCTCCGGAAAGTGAGTCCGTCTACAGATTCAAGTTTAAAATTTGTGTTTTTACATATATATATATATATATATATATATATATATAGAGAGAGAGAGAGAGAGAGAGAGAGAGAGAGAAAGAGAGAGAACTAGACTACTATGCTATTAATAGTATCAAGTCATTAGTGCTATCAAGTTTTCGGTCATTGGATTAAGAGATGTGCGGTTAGAATGATGTGGGCCCTCTAGAGTTGAGTGGGTAGTTGGTTGAATAGTATGATCTAACGGGTGAAAATGATCAAAGGGGTGAATCTAACGGCGGAAAACTTGATAGCATCGAGTGCTTCATGCTATTAATAGCATAGTAGCCATAATCATATATATATATATATATATATATATATATATATGGTGAAGCTACTACGCTATTGGAAGCACGGAGCCTTCCGTGCTTCCAGCTCGTTTTCGATGTTGCGGCTTTTGAATCGTCAATCGGCTCCATTAAACTTGATCTAGAGTACTTGAAGTATCTAGAAAATAAATTATGCGATTTTTCAATATTATTTGCCTAGTGAACTAAGGGGCTTAAAATCAACGGCTAAAAGTAAAAATCTTACAAAATGTAATAATATGACATTAAAATTTTGAATCAAAGAAATTTCTATATAGTATAAAGAATTTTCTATATAGTATCGGCTAAAAGTAAAAATCTTTAATATGACATTAAAATTTTGAATCAAAGATATTGATCTTGTTTTATATAGTATAAAGAATTTTCTATCAAAATTTTACGTGATTTAGATATTTTTACACCGTTAAACTTGCAAACGGCTCACTATGGCCATTGAAATTGTTGATTTTGAGCCCATTCGATCACTAGGCAAATGATATCGAAAAATAATAAAATTTATTTTCTAGGTACTCAAAATACTCTAGATCAAGTTTAACGGAGTCGATCGACAATTCGAAAGTCACAACATCGAAAACGAGCTGGAAGTACAGAAGGCTCCGTGCTTCCGATAGCATAGTAGCCTCACTATATATATATATATATATATATATATATATATNTAAACCAATAACTCACTCAACTCTAGAGGGCCCACATCATCCTAACCGTATATTTTTTAATCCAAGGGCCGAAAACCTAATAGCACCAAATGCTTGGTGCTATTAATAGTATTCTAGCCTAGGTCTATATATGTATTACATTTTCTGTATTTTCGAAAGTATGGAGGTCCCTTAACTTTTGAGGTGTTTTCGTTGATTGGGCATCCGATTCGACGATCGGCTTCATTATGCATAATTTATGCTATTAGATTATTTAGAAATCAAATTTTATAATGTTTCAACATTATACGTTAAGTGATCAAAGGGTCTCAGAAATGACTATTTTAATGGCTAATGTGATACATTTATAAGTTCAAAGATATAGAACAATTTAAAATTGGTGAACTTTTAATAAAAAATTCTATTAATACTTTCAATTTGAAATTTAAGTCTTTATTACTATTTTATAAGATTTTTATTTTCTATCGTTCTGTCACGCTCCAGATTACTCGTTTTTTCGGGCACGCCGACAAATCCGTCGTATACAAAGAAATTTTTCCTGTATACGAAGCGATAGCTGTACATGTACCTGTAATTATACAACACTACAACCAGTAGTATAGAGCTGCTAAAAAGAAACATATATAAATAACATCGGTTCAACATACATACATAGTATCCTGATACAAAAATACACGCTTCAGCAAGGTACAACATCAGTATGTATAAGAACAAAAAACTACAACTACCTGTAGCTGGTATAAATCTCTAGGTTAGCAGCAACTGGGAAGGGATCGAGCTCACGACTCCCTTTCCACGATCAGTCTCTACGACAGCAGCAGCCGAAGAAGAGGGCTTTGCAAAAATGATCCACAACTGGGTGTGAAAACTACTGCAAAAAGAAGTAGTCCTCAGTGGGTACCGCTATCGACCTCAACGGCTCACCCACTAAGTCTACAGAAGTAAGTAGTGATAGTAAGGAAAGCCGGAACAAATCTACAGCTATATGCCGCTATACTATCATGATCTAATACTAACAATCTGTAAAAAATGTAAATCCTGACCCAATCTCACTAGGGACTGTGAACACACCCATCCCGCCTGTCGAAGCTATACTAACTACCACCACGCTAGGTCGTCAGTAGAGAGCAAGTCCAAACAGGACAAACCGACATCAATGCAAAAGCACTAAGCCCGACTCCGGAGTGGCACTCGCGGGCGCTACCCAACCGAGTATGCAAGCGTATCTCTGCCGAGCTCAATCAGGCTCTCACAGGCTGTAATCAAAGCAGAAGGGTCTAACAGGTCGAACAACCATACTAAACATGCTCTCGGCACAATCTGATACAAAAAAAGTAAACCGGGTCCACCGTCAACCACAACGGCACCCAACAGTCCGGAACAGTCTATAGACTGCTGCAAAAATAAGCTCGGCATCTCAGCACGAGCGTAAATACATTCTACACTATTCTGAGTATTTACCGTCCACGAACTGCGGTGATACAAATAAACTACGGCTCCTACAGCTAAATCTAATAGTTTCAGAAAATGACAGTATAGAATCGATAATTTTCTCCTAAGTTAATTCCAAGTCCAACATGTATAAGTTAGCTAACATTTTAAGCTCCAAATTCAGATTTCAAAGCATGCAAATCAATGAGTTTGAGCTAATTAATAAAATCTACAAAAACTAACAATACATGCTGACAACACTAGACTTAGGAGGAAACCCGCAGAAGCCGGTAAGCATAACATTAACCCACCTCAAGCGCGAGTCCAGCAAGGTTAGGAAGTAGCTGGAATAAGCCCTGCCAAGCTCAGCCACGAACCAGCACACTCCTCTCAAAAGATCTACCACAAGAACACCAAAATTGCATCAATACCCTTAAATTTCAGCACTAAAGCTTAATTCCTCCAATTCCAATGTCAAAACTCACCTTTCAAACTTTAAATCCACAATTCAGGTGAAGAACACTATCAAAACCGGTAGGGAAAAGTGGAGCAATAACCTCTGGTCGAAAATCCAGCTTCCTCTAAAGATTAAACCAGGAAAACTAAGAAAAACCCAAGTTTTAGCTCCAATACAGTAGCAGTTCAGAAAAACAGCAAATTAACCATACTAACTTAAATCAATTCCTGTCAAAATGGGCTCCACGAAATCTCCAAGAAGTCTACTAACCACCAAACTAAGTTTCGCAGCAAACCGACCTTCCTACGTCGCACACGAGCCAAAACGCCGAAGGTCGCTGCTGGAATTCTGCTGGAATTGCAATGCTCAAGGTGGAAATTGTAGAATTTGGATAAATTGTAGTATTTTGAAGGACTAGAGTGCAAAATATGGCTTCACTGTGAAGGAGAGGTGAAAAAGCTTCTCAGGGATCGAACACAAGCCTTTTATAAGGAGAAGAGTAGGTCTGATAAGCCCCAGGAACAAAAGAATACAAACCTGCTGTCCTGTAGGAACGAGCACTTTCGGGCGCCCGAAACCTACTTCTGGGCGTCCGAAACCTCCAGGCCATACAAAGTTCCCTCTTCGGTTCCTCCGCCTACGGTACGATGCGCCCAAAACCTGGTCCGGCGGATCTCACCTATTACCAGACACGTGTCAGCACAGTCGATATTCCCAAAGTGAACATCCGGACCAACATCCGGGCGGCCGGAACACATGATCCAAATTGACTTCCAGTTCTGTTCAGTTCAGCACTCAAGTTCTGGACGACCCAAACCATGTTCTGGGTGCCCGAAACTGGCAAAACTCCAGTTTTGCTTATTTGAGTGCGCCAAGTCCATTTCTGCATCCATTTCGTGCAGAAACGACACCGACTCAGTCCGACACTCTCCATATGTATCGACCAGTTACTAAAACTAAAACCAATCCGATACCAAACCCTCGGGACACTACACGTTCATATTAAGACTACTCGTTCATTAGGCAAATATAGTAAAAAAAAATGATGAAATTTGATTTCTAAATATTTAACAAAGCCAATCACCAAATCAATTATATATCCCATCATCGAAAATAATTTGAAAATATGAAGGTTTTCATACTTTCGAAAGTATAGTAGCCTAGCTATATATATAAATATATATAGTGATAAAGGGCTTTGGTAATTGAGTTTAAGTATTTCAGCAGATCATTTCATTTAACAAATTATTAGTGCAAGTTAAGCCAAAATGCCGGCCAGTGCGTGTTAGTGGGTCTGATCAGAACGTCAAGATCTACATTGGCTATATCCCATATATGAAAATATATCCGATTACAGCATAAGTGGTAAAGAGTTTGATGGTTGGTATATGAGATTTCAAGTTTGAAATCTAATTACTTCACATTTTGCATTGAACATTTATCAAAAACTTTGATACACTTAACACTAGCCAAAATTTTTGAATTTCACTGCTTTATGACCAACTTGTAATTCGAAGTTTAGCACTTTGACGACTTTAATTATTGTTTAATTGTTCATAAGGACTTAGAAGTACCGTTAAAAATGAGTACATGATAATCAGTGTTACATCAACATGCTGAAATAACGTAAACGATCAATGAAAAAAAAAAAAAAATCAATTCTTGCATCCTAATAAATAGATTAATTCCACTTTGCAATCACGTGTACGTAGTACTATGTAATTATTATCTTTAGCATTTAAACAGCTGATCTTTTTTTAAAAATTAAAATATCAACCAAAAGAATCGATTGTTATATTTAAAATTCGAATTTTACTAAGGAAGAGTTTGAAATTTAAGTAATCAAATGCAGCACAAAACCACAAATACTCGTTTAGTTTGGACTAAAGCTAAATCCGGTTTTAATTGTGAATTAATATCCTTAGCAATTTTTTACTTCATCTTGGAATGAGGATAAAGTTATAATAGTAACTTAGTTGTACATTTTTACTATCTAATTCTTGTACTATCAAAAGACAATTAAAGAGAAGACCCAAAATAATATTGTAAAGAAAACAAAAAAAGAACAAAACCAAGAAAACTAAGTTTAAAAGATTACAAACTCTTAATGATCAAGATTCTGATTACAGGTGAAGAGAAGTATCCACATCTTTCCCAGTACAGTTTCTTAGATCATGGCTGCTCACAGCATGTGCAGGCTTAGTTGGCCGAAAGCCGACCGGGAGCGACGACGTCTCGAGAGCCGAGAATTCTGCACGATCGTCATCCGTACTGCTAAGTCCCCGATACATCGGACCGTCTGAAGGCCTCAAAGGCTGAACCAGATCGGGGTGGAAGAACCACCCCGGCTGGCGTTCGCCGCCGGCAGCGGCGGCGGCGGTAGAAGCAGCGACGGTCGACGCTCGTCGGAGCTCTCTCTCCTCCCTCATCTCCTTCACCTTCTGGAGTTGCCTGAATCTCTCTTGAAGTAAAGCAATTGAAGAGGAGTAGAGGATAGTAGTGTTATTATTGTTATTCTCAATATTGTTTCCCCTCCCCATCATTGATTAGATGATGGATTGTGTTGAGATCTAGCTCTAGGGATTTTGGGGATTCAGGTGATGTTGAGATTGGTGGGAGTGCTTTTATTTGTGTGCTTTGTGTTGGGAGGTGGGTGGGTGGGTTAAGTAATTAAGTGGATATATAATTATTTGTAGGGAGATTTGTAGGGGATTTGGGTGTGTGTTTCATGCATTGCTTTCATGTGTTTCTGTGCCATCTGATAATTGGCCATGAATGATAATAGAAGGAAGAGAAGAATTATTGCCTGCATCAAGTGCACCTTGCATTTTATTTTGAAAAACTAAATTACAGAAAAACTTACTTATAAATATCTAGCTATTTTTTTACTTTTCCATTGTAACTTTCAAAAATCTATATTTAGCCACTTAATATTTCAAGTCGTTGTATTTAGCCCCACTCCGTTAGGGTCCCATTACTATTCCGTTCATTTTTTATAATTTATATCGAAAATATTCTTCAAAATAACAGAAAAATAACAGAAATATATTAAAAAATTATTATGTTATCAAAAGAAGTAAGGGCAACTTGGTTAATTATTTTGCCCTCTCCATTAATGCCTTACTATTCTGAAAATATTTTTGAAATTTTAACGGGGTAAAATATAGGTTTTTGAAAGTCAGAAAGGAAAAGTAAAAAAACAGGTATTTATAGAAAGATTTTTTGTAATTTAGCCTATTTTAAAATACTTATTATTGAGTCATTGCAGAAGGGGCTGTTTGGTCTACATTCTGAAAAATAATTAATTTTTGCAAAATTAATTTTAATTTGAAGAATTAATTTTGGTTAAAAGCTGTAAAGTGTTTGGCAAATCTTAACCATTTAGAATCAAAAATTTAATTTTCGACCTCTAAAATCAGAAATTTGATTTTAAGAATCAAAATTAGATTTTGAAAAATATATTATCAAACGCTCTATTGAAGGAACAATTATTTTTTGGCTCTAAATTTACTTTTCAAAATCTTTGCCAAACACCCCTGAATAATGTTATGCTCGCTCTCAATAGTAAGGCTTCGTTTGGAATTGCGGAGAGATTTGCGGAGAGATTGTATTACATGCGGTGAGAAAATACGATGGAAAAAAATCATGTTTGTTTCCATAAGTAATATTGCGTTTCCATATATCACGATGAGTGGGTTATAATATATTTTCTACGGTATCACCGGAGAATGCAGAAGTATATCCCTATATACCTTTATCCTAACTCCATTTCATCTGATAGCGTTAGATACGTCTCAATATCAAACTAAACCTAAAATAGAGTAACGTTTGGATTGAAATAGTTAGTTTCTTTGGATAGTATACGCCGTTAGTTTTATAGATCTCGGCCATGTTTGGTTAGTGGTCAGGGGAATATTTCTCTTTATCCCCGTAAACACCATTCAAAATAAAATATCCCTTTTGTTTAGGGCTTAACGGATTATTCGAGTTAATTAGCCCAGTTCTCCCCCACATGAAAAACAAGCCAGAACAATGAATTTGTGTTCATTTTGCTTTCTATTATCCCTTTTATACTTTATTTTAATCAATTTCAGATAAATCAAATGAATGCTCAAATTGCATGCTACAAAGTTAATTTTTCTAAGATGATTTGCAAACATACTAAATTTGATAAATAATCTGTTCCTCTATATTTAAAATTATATATTTATATTTAATTTTAATTAGTTGTTAAATTATAAAATTGGAAGTATATTTTCACCCCTATATTCAAAATTATACTTTTATACATTAATTCTATCTCTTTTCTCTTGTATTGAATTATATTTCATTATTATATCCTTATTTAATTTTTATCAATACAATATTTTATTCCAACATAAATATTCAAACACTATATTCTAACATAAACATCCAAATACTATAGAGATATCCTATAGGAATAAACAAATAGCATTCAAATGTAATTTATAACTTATTCCATATTCTTCTACACTATCCCCTGTTCTCCCCTATTCTCGGAAAAGAATAAAAGTTATCCTCCATAATTTAGTTCTTGAACCACTCACAGTCTTAGTGTTATCGTTCCTGTAATTCAGATTCTACCCCTATCTATCTATGAGAGTAAGCACGGATTACTTGCCTCGTAATCAAAATTAATTCATTTACTGGCAAGTTCTGCAACATTCAAAAAGATAATTATATTTCTTAATATACTGAAAAAGTTTATATTATTTGATAGACAAGAAGTGCGGTCACATGTTCAGATAGCTAGGTATACAATATTAGACCTTCAAGTCATTTTTCTCGTATTAAGATAAATTACATGTTTGGTGAAATATATTATCCTACTAATTTTTTAATGTCAAAACCTTCTTATATGCTAAAATCAAATTCTAATTTATAATTAGGCAAGAAAATCTTTATAGCAAGCATATAAGTTGTTACCAAATAACATATTCTGACATTCAAATAGGACTTATCGAATAATATTGTGTTATGACAAAAATGAAAAAGATCTAGTATATTAAGCATGAAAATGCTCAATAAACATCGAGAAAAAGAGAAGAAAAATAAAACTCATAAATATTTACGTGATTCAGCGAATTAATGGCTTACATCTACGGGAGAAAACAACGGAGATTTTCATCGTAATTAAAATGGAGTACAAAAGAAGCCTTTCTCATAAAAATTCTAGCCTCTAAAATACATCCATACTCTCTCTCATTTGTTGCACCAAATTAATCTCAATAAAATTAGGCATAATTTTAACTTAACTTAATAGGTTGACTGAAATAGAATATGGTCAGAAACCATACAGTTTTAAAATTTAAAATATATCTAATAATTTCCATCTTAACTTGAATTCTCTATCTTTTTTACCAAAACCCCAAAGAGCTTCTCGAGTGCTGTTGTTGCACATACAAATCAAGAAAGTCAACAAAATATTAAATGGATTAATCGAAATAGAATAAAATTAGAAACATCTTGTGGTTTTAAAATTCGAGACATATCTGGCGCATCGTTTTCTAAATAGTTAACTTTTTAAACTAGTTAATATTTGGGTTTTTTTTTTTAATAGACTCTTAAATTTCAAAATATCACTTAACAATGGTGCACAATATGCATGGTGCATGCAATGTTTTTTTTCTTTTTTTTTTCCTTTCTTCCTTCCAAAAGGTTTAGAGAGAGGAGAATCAGGAATTGGGGTGCAAAGTCCAAGAAAGAAAAGGGTTTTGGAGGTACTTGGTGAGGGAGTTAGGTTGGTGGGGATGAGAGGGAGGGGGTGCATAGCCCACTTTTTTTGAAGAGGGGAAAAAGGGTGAGAGAGTAGTACAAAGGAGGAGTGGAGTTTAGTGTTTGGAATGTGTTTGTAGGAGAATATGAGGGTTGTGTGATGGAAAAGGATTGAGCTCTCTTTTTCTTGATTCTTTTTTTTTTTTTAATTTATACTGAATTTATCTGAACTATAAACTACTTGAAAATAATTATTTAATCTTTAAAAATTTTGATGCTACTAACCGATCTTTCAATTTATTTGATTTGAATGAGTCGACAACACTTTAACTTTTTGAATGCGTTGTTTATTTTTATAGATTTAGTTAATATATTTCACGCACTTTCCGATACTATAACTTTATTAAAATACGTGATTAGTTTAAATTTTAAAGTCAAAGTATCATTGACCGGCTCAAATCAAACAAATTAGAAGATTGGATAGTAAAATCAAAATTTTAAAAGATTGAATAGCCGATTCAAAATGATAAATAATTCAAATAAGTTATGTACGTTTCTACCTTTTTCTATTAAATTACAAAAAAAAGAATTTTTGTGTCCCAATTACTTTTCTATGTTAAAATTTGCGTGAATTTCTATACTTTTTTACTGTCTCAAATAGGTCAAAAATTTTAAAATAATCAGTGAATTTGATTATAAATTTTTACTGAAATGTGTTTGCACATCATGTTGCATCTATCTTATTTGTGACATGTATAATCAATAAAAACTAGATAAAGAGATCTCCTATTACGTACGGTGCGACGTTAAGTGCTGTAATTTTAAATTTTGAGAGGATAAAATACAGATTTTTAAAAATAGGGCAGTAAACTGTAAAAGAAGATATTTATAAAAAATTTTCTACATTTTTGCCTTATTTTTTGGTTAGATTATAAAAAGAACTTTTTGTGTCTCAATTGCTTCTCTGTTAAAGTTTTGCTTAATTTCCATATTCGACTTCACTATCGTCTCCAATATGTCTCAAAAATTTTAAAGTAAGTGATGAATTTGATAGCAAAATTAGTAAAAACTCCAAAAATGCTGAAAAATTAAAATTGATGATTTTATCAAATAATTCTATTTATTTTATGCCATTCTATTCCATTAAATGTAACTAACATCTTTTTGTGAATTAATTCTATAAAATTTTACAGATGAATTAATTAACCAGCTTAATACAGGAGGATAATTGAGACACGACCTAAAATATGCCAAAAAAGAGAAAAAAATCTCCTTATTTGTTTTATTTTAGGTTAAACTTTAAATACCATCTCTCCTATGTGATTTCGTACTTTCTCACTTTAGTATATTGTGGTTTAAAGTGTATCAATTTAGTACCCTGCGGTTTTATTTTTCTCTTTTCGTCAGCTCCTCCGTTAACATTCTGTTCAATTATATACAAAAAACTTCAGATACCCTATCTGGGTTTATCGAATATTCACTTTAGTATCTTTTAATTTTAACTTTGTCACTAATTTAATAAAAAAATTAATTAAGGGGATAATAAAAAGAAAAAAAAATAAAACTATAGGGCACTAAATTGACATACTTTAAATCACACGGTACTAAAATAAAAAAAATGCCATGGTATTTGATGGTTTTTCTTTATTTTATTATATTTTTTGAATGTTGGGCTCTGAAAGTGATGCTTTTGGTATCAAGTTATCTGTCTTGTCCAGTTCCCAGAGGCTAGAAGGTGAAAGCATTCCAATTAATAAATGAATGAAATAGGGTTTATGGTCGGAGATGGTTTGTCTCATTTTAAATGTTCCCAACCATCAATTGGCTTATTTGAGTACATATGTTTGCTTTGTGTAATAATCCTATGGACAAAAGAATTAGGTGATTCCAACAGGACTAAGTACCCAATGATGAAAGGTTGGTTTCAAGGAGAATATAAAATAGGAAAATTTTCAAATACCATTCACGTGGTTTCATATTTTCTCACTTTAGTACCGCATGTGGTTTAAAGTGTATTAATTTAGTGTCATGTTGTTTCATTTTTATCTTTCTATTATCGATTTCACTAATTTTTTTTGTTAAATCAGTGACAACGTTAAAACTAAAGGGTATTAAAATGAATATTCGATAAACTTAGATGGGTTATCTAAAATTTTTTGTATATAATTTAACGAAATAGTAACAAAGAAGCTGACGGAAAGATTAAAATAAAACTACAGAACACTAACTTGATACACTTTAAATCATAGGACACTAAAGTGAAAAAGTGTGAAACCACATTGATGGTATTTGAAATTTACCCTATAAAATAACTAAAAAAGAGTTTTTTTTTTCTTTTTTTTTTGATAAAAATTTAATGTCTAGAGAGAGAGAGAGTGTGTGTGTGTAGCAAACAGGGTGAGTACTATTCAGTTCAAATCGAACGGATCAAAATGGGTCCGTATGATTCAGTTTTATTGTAATCTGGTTTGGTTCGATTTTAAAAATTAAAAATCAAAAAAATTAAGTAAATTGAACTAACCAAGATTATAATAGTTTGATATATTAATCTTGAATAGAAAAGAAGTATTCAATAATTGTGGATAATAATCAAATAATTATTGATGTTAATCGTTGTTATATTAAATTAAATATTTTTAACATAAAATTAATTATGATTATATCTTATTTTTAGTGCTTTAAAAAGATCTAAACCAAATAAAAATATTTTATTGAAACCACATAAAGTGAACCAAACCAAGCGAATTATTTTGGTTTGATTCAAACATCTAATTCAGTAAGGATTGGTCTTTATAAAAATTATAAAATCCGAATCAAACTGATAGATGCTCACCCCTCACATATGGATTCTGTGGGAAAAGGGTATGAACAATTTCAAGAAAAATAATTGAAAAGGGTTTTCCAAGTAAATTCAATGACCAAGAACTTGTTATTGTTTGGTTCTTTTAAAATAATTATATAGGTGATATACACGTTTTGTTTTGCCCTTTTTTTAAAAAAATCTTTGAGTTAATGAGTGCATGCACCATTTTATTAAGAAAAGAGGAGGGATAAATATGCACGGTTACTCTGTTAAAAGAGTTATTGCAGCATTTCTTTTCGCGTTGCTTTTTGGTGTTGCACTATTATTTCTAATGCCGGCCGTATAATTCTTGTCATATAGCTTCAACAAATTTAATTTATTAAAACCGAACAGCAAACACCGGGGCTGGCGAATAGCGGGGCAAATTTGGTTCGGGTTCCGATGAGAGCGAGGTTGCGTAAAGCGCAAGGGACGCATTTAATGCACGGCAGGACCATACATTAAGGTATACGTATCTCAAAAAATACGCGAAAGGTGAATGTAGACGAGAGGCATTTTGGTCAGCTAAAAATCCGGCCCGAATCTGCAAAATCGTAAAAGGTGGCCCACTTTTCCAAAAGCGCAAAACTAATGAATTATTTATACAAATTGGCCAAAAATAAAATAAAATAAGAGTAAAATAAAATAAAAAAATAAATTACTAGCAAGATATATACATGTGTTAACATTTTTTTAGATTCAAAACCCGATATGAATAAGATAAACCTATCCGAATAGCATATTTGGCATTCAAAATTTAAATAGAATAAGATGAGAAAGTGATATTCGGAAGTGATGGTTTAGCGTTTTGGCGACGACGGTGATGGAGGAGAATATCAAATACTATGAGGTCAAATAATCCTATTGTGGTGACCTTATGAAAACACACCCACAAGATTGGAAGTGAAAAGATTAAATTCAGAATTCATTACATATGATGTCCTGCCATGAAAGAGTCTACTATACGACAGTCACACCACATAATTTATAACCAACCAATTGTATCTATTTTTTTTTAGATAGAAGTACAACAACAAAAATATTTTTCTAAAAATTATGATGTGATGGGTAAACTTCATGAATGCATTTTGATTGGCTAAAAATATCACATCAGCAATATAACAGTCACATTCTAGACTTTTCCCCTGCCATGAGCTTCCAACGCATCCGAATGGTTAAATCTTCCTCCGCAGAAAATCACCACCTCATCCTACCTATTTAACTCAATCCTATCTATTTTAATACATATAATAATAAACAAAGGCAAAAATGTATATAACTTACCTGAACTATAGTCCGTTTTGATTCAACTATCTATCCCCATCCTTCTAAGGTTTAATTTTGGTACCTAGTTGTTTAATTTGATGAAGTCATTTGATGATTCTTTTGGTACAACACTTGTTTTAAAGAAAGTGCACTTACATGAATTTTGTTAAATATGACAATCAGAGTACTTGAAAGTAAATGACACATCCAAATTGCAAAGTGGAAGAATTTTAAATAGATCAAATCAAATAAATTAAAATATTAGATAGCAAAATTGAAATTTTTTAAAGATTTGACTTTCATGAGCCACAGTTCAGGGAAGTTCCATACATATTTATCAGAAACAACAAAAGAGGAAAAAGAAAAAATAAAATAAAAAACTGTGCCCCTTAAATGTGCTTACACAATAACTGCTAGAATAGAAAGAGTACTGATATTAACACATATTTAGTTTAGATAGAGCAAATCAGACTCATTGATTCAATATGATCAAATTTAATCGGTAAATAATGATTGTAAATTTACCTATTAATAACAAAATTAGTTCTATTAGTAGCACCCCGCAAAACAAAGCTATGAGAGAGCTTGGTCAACTTAACCCAACCTGCTTATTACATTTTCTAACCTATGTAAAGAGATTTAAGTAGGTAAAGTAATTTTCAATTTTATATGCCTGCAAAAAGTAATAATATTACAAAGACACATTTAAATAATCATAAATGTCATAATTAATTTTCCTGATAACCATAAATATCATAATCAATCTTTCTGATAACGATTCATGAAATTATCCCAAGCTACCTGTCCTTCTTCCCAAAACCTCACTCGCCACCTACTAAGTTTCTGTGAGCAAAAGAAAAAGAAAAGTGACTAAAAAGTTCTTTCATTTTACAGCAGCAAATATCACCTAATCATCTGGATGGGAGACATAAGCTTGATCCGCTATAAATTGTTGATATATTAAGTGTGACGATTTAATCTACTAGTATTAATAACTTGTTGGACCCAAACAACTTAACCAAAATGTTTCTAAGCCCAGTTTATACTGTTAGAGCTATTTGTTCGTATATTTACATGCACAATTCTTTTCCTACCCAACCAAGCCTACTGGCCTGAAATACTCAAATCCAGTTTTTATTGGTAGCGTCCCTAATTCTTAAATTTCCATACATAATTTTTTCCGGTTCGACATGGGAATATTGGGGTGTCGCAGGTCTATAATTTGTTCACTCATGCAATCCGAAGATACGACATGTACTAGCCAATACATCAACAACTTATATAACGAAACTATTCTGCAAAACCCAAAACATTTCCCTTCCTGTAAAACAATGGGTTTAGAGCACAAAAAGATGAGTTAATTCAAATCAAAGAGTAGGAGAATGCATGATGAGCACAATGACTGCCTTAGAAGAAAGACAGCCTCTATTATTGGCTAAAGAGCAATTCTCAATCAACATCAATACTGTTTGAAAGAAAAAAAGGAACACCGCGATTTATCATGGGGTCACCAATAAGAGAGGATAAGATGTAAGATGTATGCACCTTTAACAGATGACATTCTACAGCTTCAACTTACACCATCAAGGCATTTAAAGAAGTCCTAATCATCACACTCAATGATGCTCCCATAACACCTGACAGAATCACAGTACCACAAAATTACAAAGTAGTCAGAAAATATAATTGGGAAGGAGAGAACAAGCATTTTGCTACATTAGATTTTCTTCTCACTTTTTAAAAAACGGCCTCTAGACCTCAAAATTAAAAGCTATTGGTTGAAACTTCTACTCTTTTTTTTTCTTTAAGAAGCTATTCGAACTGAAAAACACTTCTGCAGAAGACTTAGCTGAGCTAAAGAGGTCCAAAGTCAGATACTTAGAGAGAACTAAAGCTCCTTAAGGGCTTCCAGAAATTGAGATAATACACTACCTTAATTAATCTCCTTTGCTATTTCGAAGCTGTATCTTCAAAGAGATAAAGGCGATTAAGCAAAGGAGAAAGAGATTGCCCTTTTTAAAGATTTAATCTGAAGCAAAATTTATTAGTACTTTGGTTTCAACTAGACAGTTAGCAACCTCTATAGTAGTATGAAAAATGAAAAAGAGAAAACACTAGCCACAAGCTCAGAAATGCTGATAGATACAATGCTCATCACCGTAAACCAATTGTTGATGTACATAACATTTTCAATTACCGTTTTCTAATGTCACAAGGTTATCAATTGACTTGCAAAACATTATGGTGAATCAAACATGGGCTGGCGCTAATTAATATCTTGAACTCCAGAAAAACTTCAAACTAAACGTAGGTAACTCTCAAGTCACAAACTTTCAAGTACCAACTGTAAATAAAACAATCCACTGGGGTGATTTTATCTACTTCTGAAAAGAAGAGTGCAATTGCTCAACATCGACCGTGAAACATTCTAGCACTCAAATAACAAGTTTAATGGACTTACATAGTACACCTTGTTATTTCCCTCTTTCATCAAGCTTTATTCTACATATGCATGTTGTTATTATGATATTGTAAATGTCCTTTATGTTCTGCGGCTGAGATTCTGTAATTGATACTAGTATATTCTTTGAAGGGTCAAAAGATCCTTTACATCCTCATTTCTGAAGACCAATTAACAATAACGACAAGCAAATGCCTAGGATGGAACTGACGCATTTGCGTGTGTTTTATATGCTATCAAACAGAACAGGCAATATTCCAAGAATTAATGAGATAATGATGGAAGAGAGTGTTATCGACTAGTTTAATCATCAGACAGAAAAAAAATAAAGAAATAAAAATAAAAAGAGAAGACACATACCTTCTGTGTCAGATGGTCTGAGGAAACTACCATTCTTTACAATTTAATCTCCTCTACCAGTCGAAATAGTTCATAGAGAGAAGAACACCTAAATGCAGATCATATTTTAGAAGCAGAACATATAGGAAAAATTCCAAAAATATTGAACAAAAAATATGACAGTTTCATTGTGCTTTTCTTTCAATCTTGACCCTTCAGGTCTGTGCTTTTGCCTAGTCAAAAAGTACCAAAAGGTAATTACATAAAGTGGCGAGTTAATGTGCAAACTCTAACATGCCACCAACCAGCTACATCGTGCAAACATCAAACAACTACGGATGGAAAGAAGGGACTAAGAAAACTCGACAAAAAAAAGGTAACTAGTTGAATTGGAAGCTATTTGACATAACAAAGTTCAATCACATCAAATGTTCCTATTACAAAGAAAGTGCTCAAATTTCTACGTAGCTGGCAGTATTGCCATAATACAATTGGAAAGAGAAAAGGAAAAAGAAGAAGAAGAAGAGAAAAACTGAATAGTATACAAGATTGCCTCTCAATTCTGGCTAGAAAATAGAAAGAGAGAAAGGTTTGAGACCTGACAAATATGGAAGCATCTCCAATCAAATATTGGCGTAACAAAAGTAACCTGGCAAGAGTTCTCTATAATGAGCTTGTGTCAGTTGACAGAATAGTTAGGTGAAAATGTGAAATTTGGGACGAGGTTAGCATAACTACATCTTCTCAACGGCTGGTTGTCCCAAATCTAAAAAATTCAAGAAGTAAATTATTGAAGTGCATACAAGGACCAACTTTTTTCAAAAAAACTGTATCCAATGAATGCTGATTGATAGCTTCTTCCCATGCTTCTTCAGAATTGTGTTAAGATATGTCCCCATCTAACCTAAGCAGCATAATATACCTCAGGAGCCAAGCAAACATTAAAAATGATGGTATATTGAAAAAAAAACTACAAGCTTTTACCTGGGGATGCAGTTCATCCAGTAACGCTTCAAATAATTCCAACCCAAACTTCACAAGCTCCTTCAAATCAACAGGAGAAATATCAAATTTCGCTTATAAAAAACTATAGATAAAGCACAAAAATGTTCCGGTAGTTAATGTGTAAAACCGACACAGGTTGAGCATTAGAAATACTACAATATTTTACTAAGAAATACATTAATATCCAAGGAACAGAGGTCACAAATACAATATGATTATCAAATAAAATCAGTTCCAACAAGAATTCTGGTTTTTCAATTTACAGAACTAGCAATGATTGAGAAATTTGTCAGATATGAGAATGAACGTTCAAAATCATAGTTTCCAACAATACTCGCCCAACAATAAAGAACAAGTGAACAGCAACTGAAAATCAACATATTGAACTATCATCGATATTCATCGTCAAGAATCTAGATAAAAGTCATAAATTGTTTTTTTTTTTGGTTGCAATGAAAATATACTTGAGATGGAGCCAATTTTTGGTAACATAAGGATTTTCTGACTTCAATAGGAATGCAAAATGAGTTAATGCACCTCCAAATTAGAAGCTATAAGTAGCAGCTTCTATTTCTAGTCCTTTGGGCTTCTCAATTAGTTGAGTTCTACTTGAAAAACACTTCTGCAGGGATTCAATTGAGCCGAAGAGGCCCTGAATTAGGTACCAGAGTCATGAAGCTTTTTAGGGCTTCGAGCAATTGAGATAATACCGCTATCATGATTACCTAAATTGGCTCTTTCAGATTGGTATACTCAAAAAAAAAAAAGAAGAGAAGCTTGTTGAATCATCGGCACTAACCATAATTCCAAAAACTTCAGCAGTTAGAAAGAAGGCAACCAATTAACTTGAAGCATATAAATACAACGCCCATGGGACATGATTGTGACTTGGCCCAACCCGGCCTCTGCTGCATAGGAAGGATGATGGCCTATGCATAAATTGCAGCATGCATGAATCGAATCCGTGACCTACTCTGATACCACTTCTTGGATCATCGATGCTACCACAGTTCAAGAAACTTGAGCTATCAAAAAGGGGCAATCAATTCACTTAAAGCATAAAGAAACAGTGGCTAAGAATCTCAATTGTGACTTGGCCCAATCCGGCCTCCACCACATAGACAGGATGTTGGCCTACCCGCCAATAAAGCCAAAATTAGGCAAAGGAGGAAGAGCTCCAATTCGCTAGAGATTTAACCTTAAGCAAAATGAATCAGGAGTTCCAAGTCTCAACTAGATATTTACTGCCCCTCTATAGTACAGTTAGAATAAAAGGAGAGTTATTTGTCACAAGGACAGAAAATGCTGATATATAAATCGCTCTACGAAGTCTTATAGTTGATGATTTTTTTTATTTCCTGCAAATCACATTTACATTGTGCATAGAGAAATACTCTATTCCAATTGCTGATGCATGCGATAGAATCTAATGTTCCAAGCAAAGTAGTGACGTAACAACCCTAAGACGTAGAGGTAACATCATGCAAACACAATTTGAAATTACATAGATAAATATGAAATTAACACAACATGAATCCATTAATCCGAAAATAATACGACATGATTACCAGTGCCTAAAAACGAACCAAATTTAAGTTTGAGGTCAGATTGAGCAAGCCTTCAAGCCTAATCCTCAAAATACTGAAATTAGTACCCTTATCTATAAATACCCTTTTATAGGGAACATTTGGTTCGGGTTATCCTGTCAGGATTATAGGCAATGCTGTCAGTATTATTGCGTTTGGTTCATTCAGTTTGTAATCTGGTCGGTAATATAGTATTACAAATAGTGCAAGATTACTCCGAAAATATTACCGAGCAGGGGGTTGGATATCCCGTATTACTGATGGTGGGTTATTTTGCATATTATGTAAAATTACAAGTACCTCTCCAACGAACCCAAACCTTTTCAATACGTTATTTTTAAATTTTAAATTTTAAATTTTAAATTTTTAAATTTTAAATTTCAAACTTTTTAATTTTAAATTTCAATTTTTTTAATTTTCAATTTTAATTTTCAATTTAGATTTTAAATTCTAAATTTTAAAATTTGAAATTTAAATTTTCATATTTATATTTTAAATTAAAATATTAAATTTTATATTTCTGTTCATATTTTATTTTAAATTTAAATTTATATTCTAAATTATTTTAAAATAAAATTTAGCAAAAAAGTTATTATTTGTAAACAGTAAATTTTTCTTTCCAAATATGACTATAAGGGCAATTTTAAAATAGACTATACTTTATTATTATAATTACTGAATTTTATAAAATGAACCAAACATAATAATTTTATATATACTGTAATATAGCATTACATTACTACATTAAACCAAACGTGGTAATGCAGTATCAGTAGTAATCTGATTAAAAAATCTCAGATATCTAGTTATGTCGAAATAACCTGTAATGCTATGCTACATAACACGAACCAAACGCGCCCTTATAGCAATGCTACCCTAACGGAAAAATAGAAACAAACTTATCTATTAACCGATAAAACTACTTGATCAAAACGGAAATTGGGTCAATCACAAATGTTCGAGGCAGATCCTACAATGACTGAGATACGCTAATTTTGTTTTGATACATGATAAGAAAGCCATACCCTTTGCAACCATAGAAAACAACATGATACGACATGCATAGTTATTGACTTTATACACAAGTATGATAAAAAGTATATAACTACAAAGACATTGTTTGCTAAGTAGATTCGCGTAGGCTTTTCAGATGAGCAATCTACACATGAATATTGAAGGCTTAGTGCAATATCTTTACAGGTCCGTCACTTTACATGTCGGGTCAGATTGGGCACACATTGCTAGGGTGATCTCTTCATTAATTGCTTAAGATGCTACTCTAATTATACATTATGTTTGTTCTGAAGGCACACATCAATAATATTTTCTTGTTCACAGTTGGTAATATGTTCTGCTAGCATATAGTGCGTTGGATGTCATGTATGATATGTACAAGCGACAAACTGGAACTTCTAGATCAACAGAGATACTACAGTTTGAGCCGAATGGAAAACCAAGCATAGCAGTAGTAAAACTCGATCAAATGGACTTTCAGAAAAACTTCAGTGATACAATTTTGATAATCTGTACACTCTTTGAGAAATGAAGGATAAAATCTACAAAAAAGTTTCATCGATTATTATTCAAACTGAAGTAAGGTTCTACCTTGAATGGGAACATTCTGATTAGGATGACACAAGAACTTTTCATGTGTTTAGCTCCAACTTGGCAACAGTTAGCTCCAACTTGGCAACAGTTCACTCCATCACCTGAACCAAGTCAAATTTACCAGTTATTGGTGAAAAAGAAGAACAATGATTTCTTAACCAGTTATATGCTGTTCCAGCTCACCACTTATACAGGTCAGGAAGTTGAATAGACAGAAGAAGTTCACTTCTGGCGAATGGCAAAAGTGTCTAATCAATTCACTCAGCCATCATCTCTTCCCCAAATAAATATCCTCCAGTTCAAAATTCCACATCTCTAATGCCAGAGCATATAGCTTGATTATTGAGCCACACACATTCGTGATCCTCATATCATCAGTGTGTTGAGAACTGAAAATATTTCAATCAACTATTCTTTGGATGTTTCCCTCGCTAGGATAACATATGTATGGAAACTAGGTTTACAATCATTAGTTTCCATAATGTGAAGAAATGTCATGTATAAATCTTGATGTCCTCCCCTCATCAGTCCATCAATGAGGATGGTCCATGCGATCTCATCAGGATTCCAAAGCTGTGCGAGCATGTTTCGAAATATACTTTGGGCTTTTGATGTCCTGCCAACTTTGCATAAAGCACATATTAGTGCTTTATAGCCAGTTAGATGCAGCTCAAAGCCTTGAGCAGTCATCTTATCGAAAATTTCTGACGCAAGATCTACTTCTAAGTTACTTGCAAGTACTTGTAGCAAAGAATTATATATCTCCCCATCTGGTGATAACTTTTGGTCAATCATACTACTGACCAACTGATATGCCTCAAACCATCTTCCTTCTCTACATAAACCACTTGCTATCATTCTATATACATCAATTGTCAATTCAACTCCAAACTCTTCTAACTTAGCTAACAAGTTAGAAACCAACTCGTTGTTAATAACCTTCTCACTATAACTAAAACTGGAAACTGAATTTGGCAAAGCAGCAAGTTTCTGATCCATTATTTGGTGTTCCATAAGCAAGCATTTAACTAGAACACCATACGTCTGGTAGTTGGGCTTGCACCCAGAACCAATCATTTGCCTAAAGAATTCTAAAGCAAGATCAACTCTACCAATCATAGCATAACCGTCAATCATTGAAGTATATGTAACGTGATCAGGAACCAACCCTTTTTCGCCGAGCGATGCAAACATCTTCTCGGCCTCCTCAATATTACCTTCTTGGCATAAACCACATAAAAGAGCACTATAAGTATGAAGATTAGGTGAACACCCTCGCTCCTTCATTTCTTCCATTATTTTTAGTGCTAAGGATGTAGCACCGTTCTTACACAAACCATCAATTAATGCGGTATAAGTAACGATGTTAGGAAAGAGCTTCTCGTGAACCATCTCTCTACTTAATCTCTGAGCTTCAGCCAATTGATTCTGCTTGGATAAACCATTAATTATGGCATTGTAAGTTTGCACATTTGGTTTACAACCACTTCTATCCATCTTTTCAAGCAAGGACAAGGCAATGTCTATTTTCCCGTCCTTACAGTAACCATCTATAATAGCCGTATAAGTTACCTCATTGGGATTCAAACCATGGAGGACCATTTCTTCAAAGGTCTTAGAAGCTAATTCCAACTTCCCTCCTTTACAAAACCCACAAATAAGTTCAGTATATGTCCACTCATCAGGCTTGCACCCATGTTCCTTCATAAGATCTACCACCCTAAGGGCATTATTAAGATTGCCTAAGTTACAATATCCCTTTACTACAGTGTTATATGTCACTTGGTTTGCTGAAGGGCCAACTGTTAGCATCCTATGAAAGAGAACCATCGCCTTTTCAATCTTTTCCACTAAACAGAGCCCTTTTATCATCTCGTTGTATGTTAGGGAATTCCGCAAGCAACCTCTCATCTCCATCAAATCGAAAATTCTTAAAGCCAAATCGATTTTCCTGTTATCGCACAATCCATTGATCAAAGCATTATAGGTTACTGTACTTGGGACCAAACCATCCCTCACCATCTTATTAAACAAACCAATTGATATTTCAAGCCAATCCGATCTGCATAGCCCGCTAATGAGTGCCGTATAAGTCTGAACATTCGGCAACAACCCTCTCTTTTGCATTCCAACAAACAGATTGGACGCATCCCTGATGCGTCCAAAGCTACAAAGAACGACAATCGGCAAAGTGTACGTGTAGACCGTCGGCTCAATACCTCTCTCCGGCATCTCGTTCATCAAATCCAATGCCTCATCAACTCTCCCTACGTCACATAGCCCATTGATCAGTGTAGAGTACGTAGCTGAATTAGGTTCACAGCCATCATTAACCATCTGATCAAAGACTCGAAAAGCTGAATCCAGATCGCGGTTCCGGCAATGACCCAGCATTAAGGATGTGAAAGTGAACGTGTCGGGCTTCATTTTGCACTGGAAAATCCTACTTAGAATCAACCCAGCCTCCTTGATCTTCCCATTCTTACACAAAATATTGATGACGGTATTGAAGGTCAAGAGATTGGGCTCGATGCCATTCCTCAACATCTGGTGGTAGAGATTCATTGCAACCCCGACCATATCAAATCTACCCAATTGAATTAACAACGTAGTATAGCTGAAGAGACCCAAATTGAGGCCCCTTTTGCTAATAACATCCAAGAAATCGATCGCCCGCGTCAGCTCCTGCCTACTCCGGCACGATTTGATCATCTGGATCCGGACCCTCCCGGCGGCCGCGAGCATCCGAGCGGCGACGAGCCGGTCGAGCAGCGCGAAGTAGCAGCCCAAGTCCTGTTTGACGAAATGCCTCTGAGAGACCCAGTTGAAGAAATCCAACGCCCTCGCGGCGTCGCGGTGGGATCCGATGATCCGCGAGACGTGGTGCGGGAGGAGGGCCGGGGCGAGGCGGGCGAGGTCGGGGCTATCTCTCCACCGGGGAAGGGAGAGGATCTCCAGGGCTTTGGAGGCGAGGAAGGAGGGGTCCTCTCCGTGGTCTGCGTTGGGGGAGAGCGAGCAGAGGGAATGCGAGAGGAGGAGGAGGGGAGGTGGGTGCGGCGGTTTGCGGAGGAGGGAGAGAGGGGAGGTGGAGGCGATGGAGTAGGGTTTCATCTTCTCATGGAGTATGGCCGTGGGAAGAAGAAGAAGAAGAAGAAGAAGAAGAGAGAAAGAGAACGTGGGCAGGTTTAAGGCCACGGCTTTAGAGAGAGAGAGAGAGAGAGAGAGAGGGGGGTTGGAGAGTAAAAACTTAGGAGAGGAGAGGATGGAGAAATGGAAAACTCGTGAGGAAGCAAATTTGGAGTGGATTTAAGAAAATTCAATGGTTTTAGGGGGCTCCAATTGTTGTTAGAACTTGGTAATTAATTTTGTCTTAGTATTTGTTGTCATAACATTAATTAGATATACACATTTGAGAATATAGATGCCCAGAGTTGAATCGGAATACTATCCAACCATCCATTTATTTTCGATGACGGAAACTTTAAATCAGCTTGACATTATTGAATATAATCTATACACTTAAAATATCTATAAAATAAATTTCAAATCTTTTCGATATTATTCTTTTGTTCATCAAGTAGACATAAAAATAAACGACTGAAAATAAATATCATTTAAAGAATATAGATCTTATTCAAAATAGTTTAAAGAATTTTCTAAAAAAAATTCAATTGATTTGAATATCGTTATGCCGTTAAACGAAAAAACATCTTATATCGACTATTAAAATTATAAATTTTGAAATCCTTTGTTGAGTAGGCCAATGATGGCGAGAAGATTTGAAATTTGATTTCTAGATACTTCAAGTGGTATGTAGATCATATTCGAAGATGCCGATCGTCGATTTGGAGCCTCTATCATCGAAAACAAATAAGTGACAATGGAGTTCGTTTGCTACTGATAGTATTCCAACTCAACTCTATATAATTAATAGAACTTGTTTTATTTTTATGTCTAAATAAGTTATCCAGTAATAACTTATACGATTTTAAATTTTTTTATTAAAATTAAAATTTAGAAGTGTAATCAAATGTTTAAATTAAAATAATAAATTTGATTTTCAAATTATTTTTTTCGAAACAAAAAAAATAACCATAAAGGTAAATTATGTTAGTATAATATTACTTTATAGATAACAAAGCCTTTCAAGCTCTAATAATTAAACTTCTACCTTTCGAATTATAGAAGAAAATTTTTTTACCAAATAAATTATACCGAGATAACATATTTTGTCATTCCAATAAGTGAGAATTTGGTTTATATAAGCATATTGTATACAATAGAAAGGCATAATGACAGGGACTTAACGAAATTGCTCTTTGCGAATAAAAACGCTAAGGCGTCACAATAAGCTATGCTTTGATACATGAATATCTTATTTAATATATATATATATATAGAGTGAGGCTACTATGCTATCGAAAGCACGGAGCCTTCCGTGCTTCCAGCTCGTTTTCGATGTTGCGACTTTCGAATCGTCGATCGGCTCCGTTAGAATTGATCTAGAGTATTTGGAGTACTTAGAAAATAAATTTTATTATTTTTCGATATCATTTGCCTAGTGATCGAATGGGCTCAAAATCAACAAATTTCAATGGCCGTAGTGAGCCGTTTGCAAGTTTAACGGTGTAGAAATATCCAAATCACGTGAAATTTTGATAGAAAATTCTTTATACTATATAAAACAAGATCAATATCTTTGATTTAAAATTTTAATGTCATATTATTACATTTTGTAAGATTTTTATTTTCAGCCGTTGATTTTGAGCCCCTTCGTTCACTAGGCAAATGATATCGTAAAATCATAAAATTTATTTTCTAGGTACTTCAAATACTCTAGATCAAGTTTAACGGAGCCGATCGACGATTCGAAAGTCGCAACATCGAAAACGAGCTGGAAGCACGGAAGGCTCCGTGCTTCCGATAGCATAGTAGCCTCACTCTATATATATATATATATATATATTTACATAAAAAGCTTGTAGTAATTGGCAAGTGAGAAATATGATATATTATCTAGAATGGAATAATCATATTTCGTTCATTTTTTAAATAGGATAAATCACATCACAAATAAAATATTGTGTTCAACCAAATTATTATAGAGGTCAAAATCATTCAAAAAGCATAAATCAAACTATGCTTTTTAATCGAACAAGAAAATTCTTATATCAAATAAGTTATGTTCAAATTGGACCCTAATGCCAGGAATTGCCAACTTAAAGATAATTTTTACAAAAGTAAAATATTGAAATTGAAATCCACAACTAAAATTTGAATTATAAACTAAAGTTAATATGTTTATAAATTTATAATCAAAATCCAACCCTCTAGACTAATTGAAACACCTAATAGAAATCAAACATTTAAACCTGACTATTCCTTATGCAAACTTAATAGACAAAACTCAAATAATTATTAGTTTGTACGCAAATTTATTTTCGGTACCAATTTCAAGTTTTAGTTTGAGTTTAATGTGGATACAAGTGGGGAAAAAAAGGATTTTTTTTTTTTTTGGCCAATTCTGCGAGCCAAATTGGCTTGTTGAATCAACCACTATAGTACAACTTTAGTAAAGAAAATAAAATAAAATTAAAACTAAAACTGCAACGTAATTGATCCTATCCAGCTACTATTTAGGGTTATTTGGTTGAATGTAGTTATAGCAATTATAACTATATGCAAAGGCTAAATTACATAAAATCTCCCGTCAAAATCCGCTTTTTCACTTTTCCCTCCTGTTATTTAAAAACCTACACTTTACCCCTTTGTAAAATAAAAAATATGCACACTACAGTGTGAAAAATGACCATTTTGCCCTCCACCATTTTCGTCTTCTCCCTCATGCTCTTCATCTGCGGCCTCGATCGGCCATGGTTTGCCCCTCGATCGGCCACGATTTCTCTTCATTTTCTTCTCCACATGCTCTGCTTCTCCTCCTACAGCCTCGTTGCACCTCGATTTCGGCGACAGTATGGAGGAAATCGAGGTGGGCATGGATGGAGAGGTGGCAACGGCAACAAGGGCGAAGTCGAGGCGACGGAGGAGGGCGAGGGGGTGGTTATGGGCCCAGACGGAGATGTGGGCGAGGGCGAGGCAGTGGAGGAAGGCAAGGCGGCGAGGCGGAGGAAGCGAAGCAATAGGAAGATGGCGGAGGGGTATTTTTGGCATAAAAATTTTTGTTTTAACGAAATCCTAACAGATCGCTAACGACAGGAGGTGAAGTGCATATTTTTTATTTTACAAGGGGGCAAAGTGTAGGTTTTTAAATGACAGGGGAGGAAAGTAAAAAAGCGGGTTTTGACAGGAGGGTTTTCTGTAATTTAGCCATATGCAAATCCAAATTCAGTATTTGGTTTAATATATTAAATCTAGTTGCTATAGTTAAAACTGCACAAAGAGGTTCAACCATAATAGCTAGAATTATATCCAAATTGATCGCAGTTTTAATTACAACTTTTGAAAAGAGTGACTTCAAATAAAAGATAACCTTATTTTCCTCATCACCTTTTAAATAGATTTTTTTTTTTCTATATTTGCGGGTAATCTCGCATCTCATACACACATATTGATAACATTTTATACATGCACTTTTTAACCACATGCGACTAAACAAATTTTTATAATTATAGTACTTTTTATTATACACAATTAAGAAAGATGTTTGTAGTTCTAATTGCTATATTTTTAATTACATTTATATTCACCTATACTGTATTTATAATTATATTCAACCAATTAAAGTCAGATTCGACATAATCAGTGCTGCAATAATATGGTACTACAAAACATGCAATTCTACACTGTCAAAAGCACATAACCATAGTTATGCTAGAATATAACCAAGTTTATATAATTATCATGATCATGGAATGATAAATACTACAATGAAAGAAACTGTAATCTCTAACTCAATGAGATAATATCCTACTCTCAGTTTATCAATGCGCAGAAAATTAGTTGAAGTCAAAGATCAATCTAATAAATGCCTGCTCGGTCGCCCTACGGTTTAGGTTTGGACAACCGCCATCGTAAAGTTGACCATGCTAAAGTCCGTTGACCATTGGGCCCTGAAATCAGTCCTATGCTAGTTCCTATGCCGATCGACCACAGAAGTGCGGTCAATTGGTTATGTGAAATACGGAGCATCAAAAGGTAGTTCAAACCACACCTAATAAGAAATCAAAATAAGAAATCAAAAAAATTAGAAATCACCCAAAGATCAAAACACAAAGAAAAAAATAAAATGTAAGGTATTTTATCTGAGTTTTGAGCTTTGAAATCGAAGAATGGGTGGCTTGAAGCGACCTTTATTCTTCAAACCCGGATGAAGTCGTTGGCCTCCACCATGCAACATAGAACATATGGAGAGTAGCTTCGCTTGAAAATAACCGACCATCCCTAAAGCAAGTGGCAAAGGGCTTGATGGCTGGTACTGAGGTCCCAAGTTCGAATCCTAGTTGATTCACATTTCTAGCTAAGTTTATTTCTAAATGAAATAAACGAAGCGGGTAGCGTGCTACCTATCTCTCAAAAAAAAAAGAAAAAAAAAAAAGAAAGCTTCGCTTGAAAATAACATAAAGCACGGGGAGGAGAGAGAGAGAGAGAGAGAGAGAGAGAGAGAGAGAGAAGAGTAAGGGAGGAAAAATAAGGGGAAACAAGGAGGAGCTAGCGACAGAAAAAAGGAAAAGAGAGGGAAAAGAATTAGTGAAAGAGAGCGGAAGAGAGTGAAAAAGAGGAGGAGATAGTAAGAAAAAAAAGTGTAACGGAGAAGAGGAAGGGGGGCAAAGATAGGTAGAGGAGGTTGCTTCCCTAGGCAAGTGAGGGACTGAGAGGAGTGAGGTGTTGTAGGTAGAAATAGCTATATCAATTGGCTCGATCGACAGGATGTAATTCCTCGGTCGATAATATTGTTGGTCCAAGCTAAGTCCAGATTGGCAAGTGGCTTCGACGGTTCTCAACGGTTGCTTAACTTGATTTCCAAATTCAAATGATAACTTTCAAAATAAAATTCAACATAAAGATGTATAAATATGAACTAAATCAATGAAAGATCAATAGATTTTATTTCATGTCATTCTAAGCGAACTACAAATTATAAATCCTAAATAATTTTTTGAATAATTAAATTTAGTAACGGCATTATGGTCCAAGGTCAAAATTTAACAATGAAGTAATGATAGTCAACCTGCATGAAATTTTGGAGCTTCAGAAAGACATCTAATAATTAAAACTTTATAGGGATGTAATAGAATTTTGTAAAGATAAATATGTAATTTTATAGATTTGTTGGGATATATATATATATGCAACTATCTCTAAATCTTGCAAGGTATTATTATGATAGAGAAGATTTTCCCCTCATTGAGAAAAAAAAAGAAAAAAATCTAGAATGTGACAGGCAAATAGAGTTGTGTCTTTCGTCAATCATATTTATTTTCCAGACTTTTTTTTTAATAAAAAAAATTTTCTCTTATCTTAAAAAGCCAGCTCACAAAAAAGGTGTGTTTACATGTGTTATATAGTATCAGAGAAGAAAACATGTTTCAATTTTTTGTTTAGGGATTGAACGTCTTCCTTTTTCGGAGTAAAACTTTCATTCAGGTATAATCTTGCTGAAAAATGGCCAATAAAAGAAAAGCTTTCTTCATTTTTTTATATTGAGTTTTATGCTTGAAAATGTCAAGCCTTTTTCTAATGCCGGCAAATCGAACATGTTTGCCCATTCTATTATGATTTTTTTAAAAAACATTTTTATTATATTTTTTACCAAAAAGAATATAATTGAGTAAAGGGTTAATTCCATATAGCTCCATTTAAACCTATCTGTGAGACACCAAATAGTCTTATATATAAAATATAATAGAGCTAAAACTCTGATCCCGGCTTAAGAATTGTGAGTGGTGGAAAGACCCAAGATGTTAAGAAAGTTAAGCGTCGTAGGACGGGAGTAGTCCTAGGATGGGTGACTTCCTGGGATGTTGGGGTATGGTATCGAAGTCAATTACTAACCAGAAGTGTGAGATGAGTCTCGGCTGAGCCATGGTCGGAGTGACAAGGCTAGCAAGAGGAGTCTCACATCACCTGGTATTTGTGAGTTTGAGTCTGACGAGAACGTCAAGGCTTTTTAAAGGGGGGTATTTGTGAGTTTGAGCCTGACGAGAACGTCAAGGCTTTTTAAAGGGGGGGAGAATGCGAGACGCCTTATAATCCTATATATAAGATATAATAGAATTAAAACTTTTAACCCGACTTAAACATTTTGGGTGGTGGTTAGGTCTTAGCCATCAAGAGGTTAAGGAAGTTAAGCGTGCTAAGACGGGAATAGTCCTAGAATGAGTGACCCCTGAAAAGTTAGGGTGTCATAATATCGAATAGCAAATATATATATCTATACAAAGTTCAACTTTTCATATTTATCTCTACAAAAGTCGAGTGGTATTCATACTTGCCCTACAAAAGTCTAATAATATTTATATTTGTCTTTAGTTTGTTACCATTAGAGTACTATTTATTTTTTAACAAATATAAGTAAAACGATATTTTTGTCATCACAAATATGTCGCTCCAAAAATTCCAACTATTAGAATTATATAGAAATGTCATTCCAAAAATTTTCAACAATCATTTTCTTTCTTTCTTTCTACCACGACAAATAACATAAGAGAGATAAAAGATAAAATTTACCCTATTTATTAATTAGGGCTAATTAACTATATTTTTTTAACAAATTCTAATATTAGAAATATATTTAAAAATATTAAAATTTTTGCAAAGATAAATATAAAAAGTTAAATTTTATCGGAGATCATCATTAATAAATTTACAGTTGTTCTGCGGCACTAATGGTGAGCATGCAGCCTCCGCCCTCCCCACCAACTCATCCATGTCGTCGTCTTCTTCCTCCTCCCTCCTCCCCCACCCACCACCACCGCCGACGCGCTCCGCCGCTCCTCCGCCTCCTCCGCCTCCTCCTCCTCCACGCTCCCCTGCCTCATCAAAGCCTCCGCCCAATTGGAGGCCGCCCCAGAAGGGAAGCAGCTCCATGGCCTCGCCCTAAAGCTCGGCTGCGCCTCCGATCCCTTCGTCAGCAGCAGCTTGGTAAGCTTCTACGCCAAATGCGGCGACTTGGGCTCGGCGAGCAAGGTGTTCGATCGCATTGCGTGCAAGGATTCGGTCGCTTGGAACTCGTTAATCGACGGGTACGCGAAGAGCGGAGCGATCGGGCCCGCACGGAAGCTGTTCGACGAAATGCCGCAGAGAGATTTGTTTTCCTGGACTTCGTTGATCAACGGGTACTCGAAGTTGGGGGAGATTGACACCGCACGGGAGCTGTTTGATCGAATGCCGGAGAAGAATGCGGTCTCCTGGAATGCGATGATAAACGGGTACATGCGAAGCGGGGACTTTGCGTCGGCAAGAAGGCTGTTTGATGAAATGCCGATGAGGAATCTTGTCACCTGGAATTCGATGATCTCGGGCTTTGAGAAGCTCGGTCTTTTTAACAAGGCTCTCGAGGTTTACGATGCAATGCGCCGAGAAAACTTGGCTCCCAATACCGTTACGTTGGTAAGCGCGCTTTCGGCGGTCTCAGGGTTAGCTCTTCTTCAGAGGGGTAAGGTGATTCACACGCACGTTCGCCAAAATGGATTCAACTTAGACGGCGTTCTCGGAGTCTGTCTTATTGAGATGTACTCAAAGTGCGGAAGCATAAAGAGCGCACTCTCTGTTTTCAAACGGATTCATAGGAAAAAGGTGGGGCATTGGACCGCGATGATCACGGGCTTAGGAATGCATGGCATGGCCGGGCACGCCATAAAACTCTTCGGAGAAATGCAGGGCGCTGGATTCAAACCGAATTCCGTAACTTTTGTGGGCGTGCTGAACGGTTGTAGTCATGCGGGAATGGTGGAAGAGGGTCGGCGCTATTTTGAGCTCATGCGCACAAAGTATGATATAAGGGCGACGGTAGAACACTATGGGTGTTTGGTGGACCTTCTTTGCCGAGTTGGTCGGTTAGAAGAGGCGAGAGTTGTGATAAACCGGATGCCTATGAAGCCAAACAAGGTAATATGGATGAGTCTACTTAGTGGGTGTAGGAAATATGGAAACATCGGCCTCGGAAAATATGCTGCGGAAAATGTTGTTGAACTGGCACCCGACGTGTCAGGTTGCTACGTCCTTCTCTCCAATATATATGCCTCCGCTGGCCGTTGGGACGAAGTCTCGAAGCTTAGAGAGTTGATGAAGGATAGAGGAGTGAGAAAGGACCCAGGTTGCAGCATGGTGGAATATGATGGCATTGTTCATGAGTTTATTGTGGGGGACAGGTCTCATCCTCAAACCAAAGAGATCTACTGTAAATTGAATGAGATGGGTATCAAATTGAAAAGCGCGGGGTATGTACCGGATACTTCGCAGGTTCTATTATGCGTGGAAGACAAAGATAAGGAAGCCGAGTTGGCTCGTCATAGCGAGAGGTTGGCGATTGCTTTCGGGCTGATCAATGTGAAAGCAGGGGCTCCGATTAGGGTCGTCAAGAACCTACGTGTTTGTAACGATTGCCATAGCGCGACGAAGCTTCTTTCGGCTATTTATGAGCGGGAAATCGTCGTTAGGGACAATAGCCGCTTCCACCATTTTAAAGATGGCGCGTGCTCTTGTATGGATTACTGGTGAGCTTATCATGTGTTTCCGGAGTATGCTTGAGACTTTGAAGTCTCTCTATCTTCGGTTCGTGCCGGGCGGATTTCTGGCTTTCTCTTGAGATTGCTGCATAGTAATAGTTATTGAGTGAATGATGGAGTTTCATGGTATGTAGTACGGTATGCACAAAGAAATGGAAGAAGATTTGTGTGAAGTATTAAATGTCAATTGATTGTTCAGAACACTGGAAGATACGATTACATGGAAAAGAAGATATTCTGGGGGTGATTAGATCTTGAGATTGTTTTGGGCATCTTTGTAAGATGACGCAAGAGAGCAGGCGATAGCCGATATGAGATGGAGAACTTCGAGCACGCTGATTAGCACCAGTTTTGGATTTCCTGCTCTGTAGTTCCTGTCTGTGTTATGAGGCTGAAACACTTCTGCAACGCACTATTCTCACTAGGGGTGGAAACGAGCCGAGCTCGAGCGAGCTTATGTCAGCTCAAATTCGGCTTGAAATTAATTTCGAGCCTAAATCTAGGCTCAAGCTCGGCTTGAAATTAATTCGAGCCGAGCTCGGAGCTCTAAACGAGCCGATTGAAATCTCGACATTATAATAATATAATATAAATGTTAATTTTACATATCTTTTACCTACAATTTGACTGCAATATGTCCAATATTCAAAATACAAAATAATTGCAAGAAATGTGAGCGAGGGTGACTGCCTGACTGGGGTGAGGGTCTGAGGAGAATGAGAGAAGAGAAGAGAGAGAGAGAGGAAAAAAATATTAGGGATTTGAAAATTTGAATGTTATCGTGTTTTAGGTATGTTGCAACAGTAAAAGTCTGAAAGAGAGAGTGTGTTATGTAAATTTAGAGTTGGCTCACATTGCACGTTATACTTGTTGGTTTATTTTATGGGCCAACAATAATGGCCCAAATATAAATTAAAGCCTATATATAATTAAAATATATTATATTTATAAATATATATATATATATAGAAATTAGGCTGGAATACTATTAATAGTAAAACGCTTTTTTTGCTATCAAGTTTTTAACTCTTAGATAAAAAATTGCTGGTCAGGATGATATTAGTCGGATTAGATTGACTGCTCCCTAGGTTGAGTGTCTTCTACTCAGTTTATAGTATTTAACCCAATGGTTTAGAAATAATGAAAGAGTTGATCCAAAGGCTAAAAACTGGTAGCAACAATAAATTTTGCTACTAATAGATAGCCCAGTCCAACTCTATATAATAATAGAATTAGGCTAACACATTTACTATAGTTGAGCTCGCGTACTATAGTGTTTGTTTTTGATCTTATGGCCGTTCAATCAACGATCAAACACCGTTAAATATGATCTAGGTATTATAAAGTTCTTAGAAAAAAATAAATTTAGTTTTTTCGATATCGTTTACTTAGTAATATAAATTATGTCAGAAACGGGTGGAAATTAATACTCTTTAAAATTTGAGCATAGGACTTTAAATTCAAGATCAAGATTTTATCTTAATATATATAGCCTTAAAGTATTGTTCTATCAAAATTTGAAGAAAAAGATTCTTCTAACACCGTTAAACTCCAAACTCGTCATAATATCTATTGAAATGACACTTTTGGAATGGTTGATCATAAAGTAAACTATGCTCAAAAAAATATAAAATTTTATTTCTAAATATTTAAATACCCTAGATCAGTTTAAAGTGTGGATCGTTGACTTGAACGCTCGAAAATCGAAAACAAACATACTAGTACGGAGCTCCGCTACTCATAGATAGTAATAGTAGCCGACTCTCTCTCCTCTCTATATATATATATATATATATAATATATATATATATATATATATATATATATATTATGATATATATATATAACTATACTTCCGAGGCTTTTCGAGCTTTTCGAGCCTAATTCGAACGAGCCGAGTAATACTCAAGCTCGACTTGAAATGAATTTCGAGGCTTTTATTTTGTTCAAGCTCGGCTCATTTAATTTCGAGTCGAGCTCGAGCGAGCCGAATACGAGTCGAACGCGAGCTGGCTCGCTCGTTTGCCAGCCCTAATTCTCACTAAAGAAACATAAGCGAACAACTGAAACAACCGATATATATATATATATATATATATATATATATATATATAGAGTCCGGCGACTATGCTATCGGTAGCACGGAGCGCTCCGTGCTACCAAGTTGTTTTCGATGATGCGGCTTCCAAATCGACGATCGGCTCCGTTAGACTTGATCTACACTATTGAAAGTATTTGAAAACTAAATTTCAAATTTTTTCGACATCATTTGACTAATGATCAAAAGATCTCAAAATTGACAATTTTAATGGCTGATGTGGTGTGTTTGTGAGTTTAACGGTGTAAAACAATCCAAATGCGATGAAAATTTTATAGAAAATTCTTTTCACTATTTAGAGTAAGATCAGTATATCTGATCTTGAATTTAAATCTTTTATCATCATTTTTTATGAGATTTTTATTTTCAGCCGTTCAAATTTTGATTACTTGTTTGATAGGTAAATGATATCGAAAAATTATAAAATTTAGTTTCTAAATACTTTCAATAGTGTAGATTAACTCTAACGGAGCCGATCGTCGATTTGAAAGCCACATCATCGAAAACAACTTGGTAGCACGGAGAGCTCCGTGCTACCGATAGTATAGTAGCCTAGCTATATATATATATATATATATATATATAGTTCGGCTATGGTGCTTGTAAAAGTACCAAATATTTAGTGCTTGTAAATTTTTTATCGTTAGATCTACGCCTTTGATCATTTTCACCCAGATATAGGAACTACTAAAGGGACTAAAGAAACAAGAACAACAACTACTAATTCATCAGCCAATATATTCCCGAATAGTCGAAAACTAAGAGAAAGGTTTTGTGAAATCTTCTAGGATGTTAATTGGTAAAAGTATTGGAGTTGGTTTGATGTATTTCTCGAAATAACCCAATCCTTTTTTGGTAAGACCCGCATAAAAATATGCCACTGACGTGGGTAAAGCTAAAGCAACAGTAGTATTTATATCATTCGTGGGCGCAGCTAACTCCCCATGAGGTAACTAGGGATGTCAATGGGAATGGATACCCGAAATTTTATCCGAACCCGAACCCGAATGAAACGGATATATTCGATGGATATGGATATGGATTTGGATATGGATATAAAAAATAAAAACCCGACGGATATGGATTCGGATATGGATTTTGATTGTACCCGACCCGAACCCGAACCCGACCCGAACCCGAATTTATTTTGTATTATATNGTAGGGTCAGGATGATATTAGTCGGTTAGAGTTGACTGGTCCGCCTAGGGTTGAGTGCTTTCTACTAGGTTATAGTATTTAACCCAATGGTTAGAAATAATGAAAAGAGTTGATCCAAAGGCTAAAAAACTGGTAGCAACAATAAAATTTTGCTACTAATAGTAGCCCAGTCCAACTCTATATATATATAGAATTAGGCTACTATACTATCTATAGTACTGAGCTCCGGTACTATAGTGTTTGTTTTTGATCTTATGGCGTTCAAATCAACGATCAACACCGTTAAATATGATCTAGGGTATATAAAGTTCTTAGAAATAAAATTTTAGTTTTTTTCGATATCGTTTACTTAGTAAATAAATTATGTCAAAACGGTGGAAATTGAATACTCTTTAAAATTTGAGCATAGGACTTTTAAATTCAAGATCAAGAATGTTTATCTTAATATATATAGCTTAAAGTATTTTCTATCAAAATTTGAAGAAATTTAGATTCTTCTACACCGTTAAACTCCAAACTCGTCATAATATCTATTGAAAATTGACACTTTTGGAATGGTTTGATCATAAAGTAAACTATGTCAAAAAAATATAAAATTTTATTTCTAAATATTTTAAATACCCTAGATCAGTTTTAAAGGTGTGGATCGTTGACTTGAACGCTCGAAAATCGAAAACAACACTACAGTACCGGAGCTCCGCTACTATAGATAGTATAGTAGCCTAGCTCTCTCTCTCTCTTTCTATATATATATATATATATATATATATATATATATATATATATATATATATATATATATATATATATATATATATATATATATATATATA